>NW_008705398.1:2643984-2652642 GCF_000326865.2 Helobdella robusta | reverse complement strand
ATTGGTTGGTTGCTTGGTGTCATTTATTGTCTGGTGGTTCAATTTAGGATACATTAAATAAAAGTTATATATATATATATTATATGTTATATACTACATACCATTTAACGCACATGTATGTTTATATATATATATATATATATATATATATATATATATATATATATATATATATGTCGGACGCTTTTAGTGCTAAAGTAGGAGTGCATCAAGGATCAGTGTTATCACCGTTTCTGTTTGCAATTGTGATGGAAGTTGTGTGTGGAAACATAATGGAGGGTTTGTTATTTGAGATTTTGTATGCAGATGATTTAGTCTTGATGGCTGATAGCAATGGAAGAATTGCAGTTAAAATTTGACAGATGGAAAAGTGTTATTGAAAAGAAAGGGTTAAAAGTTAATATTGGTAAGACGAAGGTAATGGTGAGTGGGGAAGGTGGGGAACGAGTGATAAGTAAAATAGACCCCTGTGGGGTATGTGACAGGAGAGTGAAGGCTAACTCGGTATTGTGTATAGGATGTCAGAAATGGGTGCATAAGTGATGTAGTGGTGTGAGGGGTAAGAAATGTGTTCATGGTGTAATTAATAGGACGGACGCAAGGACGGGGTTGAGTGGTAGTATTGAAAGAGTGGAAAGCTTTGTTTACTTAGGGGATAAGCTGAACGCGGATGGAGGATGTTTGAGCGCAGTTACGGCTATAGTTCGTGTGGGATGGATGAAATTTAGGGAACTGGGTGGGATATTGTGTGGAAAGAAATGGTCATGAAGATGAAAGGGAGGGTATATAAAGCATGTGTGAGAGCAGCGATGGTATATGGTGGTGAAACTTGGGTGTTGAGGAGAGAGGAGGAAAGTGTACTGCAGAGGGCTGAAAGAGCTATGGTGAGGATGATGTGTGGGGTTGAAGTGAAGGATAGGAGGAGTAGTACAAAGCTGATGTCAATGATGGGACTGAATGAGGACATTGTGACATTGATAAGGAGATCGAGATTGCGGTGGTATGGACATGTGTTGAGAAGGGATGAAAGGGTCGGGATTAGGCGAGCGTTGGAGTTCGAGGTTGAAGGAGTGGTAGGAAGGGGTCGTCCGCGATTGGGATGGAGAGAGCAGGTGGAGAAGGACAGGGTGAAAGCGGGGTTGCGTGATACTGAGGCGAGTGACAGATGTGGATGGCGTCGAGGGGTATTTCGGTTTCATCATAGGTAGCCAAACGGCAACCCCCGATCTCGGGGAAAATGTCGTCTAAACGAAGACAACAACAACAACAACATATATATATATATATATATATATATATATATATATATATATATATATATATATATATATTAGAAGTTAACTAAAGCCGAACATGCTGTGATTTTCATCAATAATATATATAATATTAAATAGTTATATTACATCTAGGAACTCCTTTTAAAAATAATATTCTGAATCTGATTCATAATTCCTTCTCCATATAATTTCTTTTTTAATCTCTTTATTATTCACCTATATACGTCCTACCTCGGGGAACCGGGTCCCTGGATGCAAAACGAAGATTAATTGATTGATTGATTTACCTATATCCTGTGTCATTATTCAGAATTCAGCTAGGTTATAAATGTGGTATGTATTTAATATCGTTTTGTGCATTACATGTTCTATTTTATGTTGTGTCGTTTGCTCACAATAATTCTACCTTTATTTTAACCTAACGTGGTATTTATTATTATTATTATTGTTGTTGTTGTTGTTATTGAGATTCATCTATACAGATTATTCAATATCAGTGTCGGATTGCGAACATCTATCCCCTCCGATTCTGGTCAAACGCGGTGTGCTGCAGGGCGATCCTTTTTCACCATTGCTGTTCAACCTTTGTTTTAATCTACTGATGAAATTGCTAGAAAACAAAAAGTACTAGCAATGCGGATATGTGGGGTCCTACAGCCGACCCGAAAGCAAGAGTCTGGTTCCAATTTGCTGACGATTCAGCAATAATCACCAATAGCAACAAAGGGGCACAAAGGTTTATTGACCTCAACTAGACTTGGTGTGAAGCTTCCGGAATGGAAATGAAAATTGTCAAGTGTTGCGTATTTGGCATAAAAAAATGGAATGTACGGCCTCAAATTTAACAAAAATGAGAAAACGAAAATTCTGTGGTGCGAATTGACCAAAGACTACATTAAAATAGACAATTTGCTTACGGACTCTGAAGACATCAATCCTACTCTTAAAAATTTTATTTCTGAGCAACAAGAAATTGAATTTTCCCACCTCACATGTTTAGGCTGCCAAGGTACAGTGATGAAGGCAGTAAAAGAGCATATCAGCGCGTCTCAAATTATTCGTTGGTCGAAAACGATAGCCACACTTTCAGAAGTAATTTTTAAATTTGATATGAAAGCTCTCATTCACCAGCTGCCATCAAACTCCAACCTGACCAGATGGGGCAGATCTTCAAACGCTCAATGTCCATCGTGCAGCACCAAGCAAACCAGCGAACATGTTATATCTAATTGCGGCTCATCAACAGCTTTAAAACGATACACGATTCGATACAACGTAATTTTAACAATAATTTTAGAAAACATCAAAAAGTGCGCGAATCCAGAAGTTTCTATATTTGCCGACTTGAATTAGGAAGATTGCCGCCCAGTCTCAACACTTTTCAAGTTGTTTCGTCCAGATATTTTTCCGGTTCACAATAACATCATTGAAGTTCTCGAACTAACAGTGTATCATGTAACGAATTTGGCAAAGTCGAAAGAATTTAAAATTAAAAATTATAATCAAAATTTGTAATTAAATTTAAAAAGCGAATACAATAACTTTAAACTTCTAATAAAAACTTTCGAAATTTCTATATTAAGATTTTATACTTTTAATTTATCACTTGTCAGTTTAGTATGGTCCGAACATTTTAGAAACATTTTAATAAATTCTGTTTTATCTTCATCATATTCAATACATTGTGACAGAAATAGCGAATAAATTCTATTTTAAACTAACATCTCCTATTAGTACTTATTCGTATTGAATGACAAGTGAAATGGACTACCAGTTTTTTTAATTTTAACTTTATTTCATCTCAGTTATAAACCACGAAATATTCTTGAAACAAAAAGAAAAATTCGAATGCTATTGATCTATTATCGATTTTTTAAATGTCACATGTATGCATGTGTATATATTGCCCATATTCAGATGTATGTTTGTGTATGTATATTTTAACATGTCTACATTAGTCGATATACATTAATTGTTGGACACTTTTATCATTTTTATTTTTTATTCATTACATTCTATTATGTGCTTCACTGTGATCCTGCAAGGTTGTAATGATCACTCAGTGCTACTAAGTTAACAAAATAGATAAGAATAAATAAATTATATTAACACACATGTCCTGTCCAGTGCATTATACATTGTAATTAATAATGCAGATACGCTGACAAATGCTGTCGAAAGTTTCCAGGTTCCTGTCGGATCCATTGCGTTTTTTATCATGATCATTCTCGAAGTAAGTTTATTCGTTATAAAAGTTTATCATTCAACCTTGTAAGCTCACAAGTTAGATTTATCGAATGTCGGGAATGCTGTCACGTGTGCTTAACTTCCTGATATTCAAACAAACATTTGAATATCAATCTGATTGAAATACTAGGAAAATTCTCACTACCATATCCTTGAGTTTATGGTTTTAACTTAAATGCGTGCTTCTATGGCAAGCTTTAAAGTTTTGCAATGAAGTAAATGATGCTATTTGAGTTGATCCTCTGTTGAATGAATGGAAATTTACATTATTCAGCTGTGAGTTTTGTAAACTTTTAAATGACTTCTCTTGATGATAGTTATGCTGGAACATATTTTAGAAGTGTTGGTTGCTGGTAATATTATTGCTGAAGCCTTGAGTGATTTTGCACATTTGTTTGGCAAATGTTGATTAAATTGAATGTTCGTTGCAGATACGCGAAAGACACTGCAGCTATGATGCCATGCAGTGGCCCAAAGGTTTCTTCAACCAGTGCCACCAGCAGCTATTAACTTTGGTCTATGCCCTACATCAACCAACCAAAACCACGAATTTGTGTTGGTTACATTTTTCCTTTGTTTGGTTTATTTCAACATTTCTCATTAAAAATAAATGTTTATTTAATACAGGAATTGAAAGTTTTATGGTGTGCTTATTTGACAATAAATAATAGGTTTCTACTTTGTTGTCGTTTGTAGATTAAGCGGTTGTATCATCATTTAGTTTGCAAAACTGTTTCTTAAAATTAAAAAAATTGTGTAAGATATACTTATTGGTTTTGGTGATAATAAATACTAATAGAGATGGATATGTTACTTGGTTCGTACTTGGTTGGAAGTAGGTTCAGGAACTGAATTTGTGATTTGAAGGATAAGCTGAATGCTAATAAACGAAGCTTGGAGCAAGATGAAAAGTTTAATTAATGTTGTATGCTTCAACAGTCTGATAATGGTGTAAGAGAAAAAAGAGCCACCTGTATTTAATTTGTTTGCAATCAATATATTAAAAGTAGTGAAGTTGATACAACTGTGTGTTGTTAGCGTGGAAGCATTGCTTTATATTTTATGTTTTCAAGCTGATGATCAAATTTTAAAATGTCGCTCAAAAAATTATTATTGCACAGTTGAAGATGCCAACAAAATTGAGAGATGCATATTTTCCTATGGACATTTGATGCACCAAGCTGATCCAAAGGATTCGTTGCAACTTCTCGTTCAGTTCATTTCGGGTCAGTTTTATTAAATTTTTTATATTATAGTGTCGCTAATATTAATATTGAAAATACAGGAATATATATATTATCAATATCAATCATTTTAATTTCATTTTTTGTTATGAGAACTTTAAATATTAACTTAATAGATCATTTATCCATTTCAACGTAAGCTCGTCAGTTTCAATCAATTTTGAGCTGCCAACAAGATGTTAATGAATTTTTGCGGGGTTTTGAGACCTAGCAAACGAACAGTTAAAATGTTTCTGGGACCTTACTGAGGTCTAACCGAGACCTAGCAAATGAACAGTTAAAATGTTTTTTCTTAATATAGAGAGCGCAATTAGTAAAGACATGCAGTCGTCCCAATGCACGCCTCTTTCACAGTTCCACACTGTAGTTGGCCAGGTGCCCAACCATATCAAGTCACATGTCTTCATCGCCATTGGTCAGCTTTTAATTCTTTTTGTTATATGTTGTTCTTTGTTTTATCACATTATGTTCAGAGTTACTTGTTCAATTTTTTCTAAATGTGATGTTTTTGTCATGTTTTGTTCTCAAAAGAAGCAGTTATGGTGCATTTTTGTTGGATCTTCCAAGCTAATTTATTTTTAGAAATGAAATTAATGATGTTTATTATTTTCAAAAGGCGCATTTAATTATTAAGCTATCACGCGCTAATTATCATTAGTTATCACTTAAATATGATCGTTTTTAAAAAGTAACTGGCTAGAATAAATGGAACAGTTTGAAAAGATAGCTACCGAATAATTCTTATTAATAAAAACCTGATGATTCTCCGTGCATGGAGCAGGCAAGTTGTGTCTGGTTAACGCACAGGCCGTCAAGTTGTGTGTGCCTGCACTCGTTCAGCAGTTGCAGACGTCCAGTGATTATCGCGTGAGGAACAACATCGTCATCATGCTTTGTGACCTCACCGTTAGGTATCTGACGTTGTTAACATTTAATTTCATCTTCAAACATTTTGTATTTTGATTGGCCACACACACACACACACACACACACACACACACACACACACACACACACACAACACACACACACATGTGTATATATATGATGATGATTGTAATAAACAGCGTAGAATAGTGATGAAAATAATACCCAATGAATGAGTGCATGTATCAATGCAATCCATGTTGGCAGATACACGCTGATAGTTGACCCGTACATGAACTGCATTACATCATGTCTTCAAGACGAACATCCACTCATCAGGAAACAAACATTCATCATGCTCACCAAACTTCTTCAGGTTTCTCATCTCGTCATCATTTTTTTTAAATTAATTTCTTTTATTTACCAAATCAAATCATAATTAAAGTTGAATGAAATAATCCGGAGATAAAAAAAAAGATAATACTATCTTGTGACAGACCACCGCTGTAATGAAATTAGAAAATAAAATTAAATGAAAGAAAAATTTCAATAATTTTTGTGCTGACTTGATAAAACTTCACGTTAACTAAATAATTAATATTTACATATATACTTATACACATACACCTGTAAAGGTATTTGAAAGAGACTGAATTGGTAATTAATTAAATGAAAATGTTTACCTAGGTAAAAAGTTTTACGTAGTTCGAAGATAAATATCACAAAAGTTGTTGCAAATGAGCAATCAGTTAAATTAAATGCTGTTTATTCCATACATGTACAATAGGACCCCGCACAACGAACCTAATCCGTTCCGCGGGGAAGTCCGCTATGCGAAGTTCGTTCTGCGAAACACGAATTCCCATAGACTTCTATATAAAAATAATTTGTTCTGCGACGAACCAAAAAATGGGAAAAAATCAGAAAAACAAGTGGAATTCAGTGAATTTAATCAGTTTGTCTTTTTTCACTTCTCAGAAACACTTAGCAACAAGTTGAAAAGCAGTAAAAAGTGAAAAAACTAAAAAAATTAGTTAAATTTTTATTTTAATTAAACTTTTATTTTTTTTAGTTAAACTTTGACGTTCATTTTGCAAGTCGACTTGAATCCACAAGTACGTGAGTTTATAAAGGATGAGAATTTCCAACTTGCTCTCGCTCTCGTATATATATATATATATATATATATATATATATATATATATATATATATATAAATTTGGAATAATATATATATATGTATATATATATATATATATTATTCCAAATTTTATTAGAACAAAAAAAATTCAGGAGATCAATAAAAGTAAATTACTTGTGGAGACCACCCTTAACTAACAACATCAGTGTTTGAAATAAATGAAATAAACAATAAACTGTCATATATAGATATATACGCACATCAATAATACCAACAAGTTATCACCTAATAACAGTAGTAATAATACAATATTATCAATATCAATAATAGTCTTATATATACTTATATATACACACATACATACACCTACAATAATAAATAAAATGCATGCATGAACAAACAATATGTATATAATCGATTCACGTCACTGACGATGACCTCCGTGGAGGCCAGCAGAGATGTAACACCATCCCCTCATCATATAGGGTCCGTATGCTGGTCCCTTTGAAGCATTAGATACTAATGCATTTCTTTTTTAGGCCTTTTTTCAAGGCATGGAGACAAGGACACATCAAGCCACTCATGCCCAAGGTGTTCCAGAGTTTCACTCCTCTTACTGTCCAGTATCTGTAATTTAGGTCGGTACGACCATGTGCCAATTTCAGCATACCACATCGTCTAGTCTTACTAGAGACAGTTTCAAGCGTCATTAATTTCCCGTAATCATAATTATTTAAGACCCATTTTTACTTGTGTTATCATCAGTTGGTTTATCATGTTTGAAGATCTATTCACGGACCACCACAATCTTCTGGCATTATATCTGGGTCTGTCATTTTAGTAGTATCAGTCGCCTCAACACAGACTCTGAAGTCTGTCGCATCCTCATCATCTCTGTTAGTGATATCTTTTTCTGGTGTATCTTTGCCACCTAGAATGGGAAAGCAAGTTAAAACATGGATCCTATTTGATGGGAGGAAATCGGTGACATCCTTTCTGTTGCATGTTTGAAGGTTGCGCATATGAAACACCTTCTTTTTAATGAGTTTCTTATTGGCCTGCAGTTTGCAGCCTTCATTCAGTTTTTTACCAATGATTTTTATTGGCCTTTTGTTTTTGGATTTAACTTTTTTACAGGTTCATCTAAAGCATTGATGCTAAACCTTTTTTTTCAGAGGGCCATTTGTACATAATAAAAATATTTGAAGGGCCATCTAATCACACACACAGACACACACACACACACACACATGTATATATATATATATATTAGGAAGAAGACCAAGTTCTATACAGTTGTTCAAAAAATCCACCGACGATTCAGCATTAACAAGTTTTATGGTTGATTTTCTAATATCTTGAACTAGTTCTTTACAATTAAGTCTATTCAAAATGTTGAAATCCATTTTATAATCGTTTATGATTTTAATTGTTAAAATTAATCAAGCAAGATCCCATTTTTATAATCGTTTATTTTTATATTATTATTAAAATTATGCATATAGATCTATTTCGACGTAAAGTCATCATCAGTGCAATATATTTTAAATAAATTCTATTAATAGTTAATTAGTTGTATTTTTTAATATATTAAAATAAAATAAAAGTAACGAAATAAAAACGCAAAGGTTCATTGAAATTAGTAAACAAAATATTTGAAATTATACGATTGTTCATGCTACGTGGCCGTTGTCAAGATGGCAACCAACAATGTCACAAATTTGAAGCGCGAAATTAATTAGAATATCGTTTCTATTATTATTATTATTATTAATATTATTAATTATTATTTTTATTATTATTATCATTATTATTATTATTATTATTGTTATTATCATTATCATTATTATTATTATTATTATTATTATTATTATTATTATTA
>NW_008705398.1:2619456-2643293 GCF_000326865.2 Helobdella robusta | reverse complement strand
GTTTGATTTTATCATTAGGATCTGTAGGAATTATATTATTTTTTATTATATTCTTCATTATCAATTCATCGATTTTATAAGAGGAAGACATGAAATTACGGTAGTACAGTATAATATCCTTCTTTTTGTTGTTATTATTGTCATTATTAGTGTTGTTGTTATGGGTGTCGACATTGTTATTTTCGTTGCTATTATTTTCAGGGTTATTACAGATGCCGTTGATGTTGTTGTATCTATCATTGTTGTTATTGTTGTTGTTATTGTTATTGAATTTATTGTTAACCTGAATAATGACTTTTTCAATCTGATTTAGGTTGTAGTTATTGTTAACAAGTAATTTAGTAACACGTTTGATTTCCGATTGAGCATGTTCAACTGTTGTCGAGTGTGTAAATGCGCGATTAATGAATGATCTAATTGTGCTGATTTTATAATCTTCAGTGCACTCACTTATTCCATTTAAGCAGATGCCTTTATTGGTATTTTTTATGTAAACAGAAGTTGTAAAATTATGGTTGTCATGTTTAACAAGAACATCAAGGAATGGTAGAGATCTATTGGCTTCGTGTTCTATTGTGAAATTAATTTTTGACTGGTTGAAGATCATTAAGAGTTGTTGAACATAGTCTAGATTGCTATATGAGATAAAAATGTCGTCTACGTAACGTATATAGATATGTGGTTTAAGTTCCGGATGTTTTTTGAAAGTTTCGCTTTCTAAATATCCTACATAAAAATTGGCAAATAGGACACCCAGTGGCGATCCCATGGCTATTCCATCGATCTGTTGATACAATTGGCCCGTAGGACTGAAGAATGGTGCCTGCATTGTACATATTTTTAACATATTTTTTAATAGATTTTTAGGAATTTTTAATGGAGTCATATGTGAGGAATAAACAGTTTTGATGACAATGTCAATAGTTTCTTTGACTGGCACATTGGTGAACAACGATTCAACATCAAATGGATTTCAACATTTTGAATAGACTTAATTGTAAAGAACTAGTTCAAAATATTAGAAAATCAACCATAAAACTTGTTAATGCTGAATCGTCGGTGGATTTTTTGAACAACTGTATATATATATATATATATATATATATATATATATATATATATATATATATATATATATATACAATATTTATGCTTGTATTATACATACATGTATGAATTTTTATTTTTGAATAAATGGAAAACAACATATTAGAGTAAAAAAATTTTTAAATTTCTATGAAACTTAAAAGGAAGTAAAATTAAATTAATGTGACCCTTGGCTTTGAATGTCAGACAACATATTACCATAATGTGGTGTATGTTTTGTTGTTGTTGTTGCTGTTCTTAAGCAGTGAATTAAATTTATATCAGTAAGTCTGTTTCTGGATTTGTTTTTTATTGCTTGAAGTGCTGAAAACACTGTTTCACATCGGTATGTAGAGCCAAACATTGATAGAACTGGCAGAGCAATATTAGATATAACTTTATAACCTGGCTGTAAAGATATCTGTTTCCACATATCTATAATGTTTGATTGCACTTTTTCAAAATCACACAAATTTATGTCATTTTTTAGTTCCAATAG
Organism: Helobdella robusta; assembly: GCF_000326865.2. NCBI lineage: Eukaryota > Metazoa > Annelida > Clitellata > Rhynchobdellida > Glossiphoniidae > Helobdella > Helobdella robusta. The sequence goes on along the minus strand of NW_008705398.1, from coordinate 2,641,708 downwards.
TTCCAATTCTGCAAAGTCTATTTTATCATGAGATATGATATGATTCAATGAATTTAAATCATAAATAAAAGGATTTATGACAAATTGGAAAAGCATTTTTTTACTTTCAAATTCCTCAAACCTGTTTTCAAATTTTGTTACTAAAACATCCACTCTTTCAGATAATTTTAGTTCTTTCATATAAAAATAATTAGGATCAACCTCTTTTAACATTTTCTCTAGCTGAGTGAAATGTGTCAATTTATTCATTTGTAAATGTGCACTGAACAGATTTAGTTTTTGTTTGAAACTTGTAATATATCTATATAATTCAGGCAAAGTCTTATTTTCTCCTTGAAGCTGAAGGTTCAAGTTGTTCAGATGTATAGACATATCTGTTAAAAAGCCTAAATTCAAAAGCCAAACTGGATCATTTAATTCATCATAATCTTTGCCTTTAGATTTCAAAAAACTTTGAATTTCTGTTATAACTTCACAAAATCTCAACAGAACTTTAGCTCTTGATAACCAACGAATTCCTGATGCAAAATACAGTGATAGGATACAAAATCTGGAAAATTATGTCTATTTTGTAACAAGGCTATGGCTCCATTATGTTTTCCTATCATTGCAAGTGCACCATCAGTTGTAATTGCAGATAATTTTTGGATATTTATTTCATATGTTTTTAATAATTCATAGATGGCACACAATCCACACAATCTTTCATGACATATCTGATATAAATTGCTAGTTGTGCAGTATCCTTAATGTCAGTAGTTTCATCAATTGCCAAGCTGAAAATGAACACTCACTAATGTCTGCTAGGATTTGTTGCTCAATATTCATTGATGATTTTGTAATTCTTGTACAAATAGTTTGACGATTTAAAGGTATTTTTAAAAATTTCAAATATTCTATTCTTTTCTATTTGGGAACAGTTCATCACATGCTATTTTAAAGCAATCTTTGATAATGGAAACATCACTAAATGGTTTTTCGAGCCATTGCCAATTGCCAAGCAATTTTAAAAGATGCTCTTGTATAATCATCTAGAGAAGTGTGCTTTCTCAATTCCTCTTGCTGATGCCCTAACTTTTTAATACATTCTCTCAATTTATTCTCTCTAATTTTTGAGTTAATAGGAAATTTTTTATTCCAATCTTTGTGTGATGTTTTAAAATGTCTTCTAACATTATACTCTTTAACCACTGCTATGGTTGTGGAATATATCACACATACAATTATATTATTTACAAAAATGCAAAAATATTGTTCTGACCAATCGTCTTTGAACCTTCTAACGATGTCAACTTTATTCTTTCCAGAACACCTCGTTTCATTACTAATTTTAATAGAACTACTGTTTTCATTTGTATCTTCAGTTATTTGAACTGATTCATTTATGAAAAGACTAACATAGTGATTTTTTTTCTCTCCAGAATTTATTTCTGTGTAACCTAAATTTATAGGTTTAGCATCAAAACTTTGATTACCTATTTTAATAATTACATTCACTGGTCGTTTAGAGTAGCTTGCTGCTGCTTCAATTATGATTCCATCACCCCAATTATGATCTTTACTCATCATGGTCAAATAATTATCTAAACTTCCATATTCGGAAAAAATTATTTTAATATTTTCTTCCGATTCAACCTGCATTTATAAAAATTTACTGTGAGACATTATAATTATTTCTTTTCAGCATCAACTTTTATTATAATATTCATTATATTGATTTAAAATATTAAAATCATACCAAAAAACTGTGACTTCAAATATGATCAACAAGATCTTTTCTTACAGCAGAAGCATTGGACATGGGGATACCAATCTGGTCTGCAATTGCAGAAAATAAACAGTTCCCATCTTCTGGAGTATTATTTACTGTATAATTGTTGAACTCTTTTTGACAATTTGTTTGACCTATATTCCCAGAATCGAATCATCAGCAAAATAAAATGTGATTAAATGTTGAATATAAATAAATATATATATATATATATATATTATTGTCATTAAAATTTACGAAGCGCTTATTAAAAATAATAGTGTTAATTTTTCAAAAGCGCTATCCTATAATTAACAGAAATAGCTGAAAAAGTAGATAAAATAAACCACAAATAAATCAGTTCACAGTTATTGATTAAATAAATGAGTCTTCAAATTCTTCCTAAAGTTTTAAATTCCTGAATTGCACACCCTCAACGACCGTGGCAAACCATTCCATACAACCGCCCCCCACACTGCAATATTTCTTGCTCCTATCTGCAAACGAAAAACAGGCACAACCATCAAATTATCATCATCAGATCTTAGACTTGTGCCAATACGCAAATTTGATCTCTTCTTATTGAACTTGCATGTCAAATATTCTGGCGTAAATCCATTTAAAACCTTGTACATTACCATACAAATTTTATATATTATCCTTTTATTGACAGTTAGCCAATGTAGGTTCCTCAAAATTGGCGTAACGCGATCAAATTTAGCACCACCTGCAACAATTTTAGCAGCTCTATTCTGGATGGACTGAAGCATCACAATCGATCTGTTTGGTAAACCATAAAACAAGCTATTGCAGTAGTCCAAACTTGAATGGACGAACCCGTGCATTAATGACTGTAATGTTGATTTGTTCAATGATTTTTTAACTCGATTCAATCTTTGCAGTTGGAATGAACATGTCTTCACAATTGTTTTTATATGATCATTCATAGTTAGTTTGGTGTCAAAAATACACCCCAAATTTGTAGCCCTATGGCAAAACTGAACATTTTCATTTTGTATTATAACTGAATTAATACCAACCCTTGATAACTGCTGCCAGGTGCCTATATATATATATATATATATATATATATATATATATATATATATATATATATATATATATCAATAAAAAATATTACTCCTTAAAAAATAAACTTTAAAAGTGAAATTAAAAACGGTTTTTTATACTTTTCTATAACAATTTACAGTTGTTACTCCAGCTACAATGCTATATTTATGCATTTTCAAACCATTAAATGTCATCAAAGTTTGGCACTCTAATAACTAACTCTATTTTTTTAATCTTTTTTAACGACCATTTTTCCACATAATAATGCAGGTTAGACGCTTCCCCAGAGCCCATCAACAGGTGTACATTGGCTTTTCTAGGGTTTCTTTCAACATTATGGGCAGTATCAAAAGTGATCTAAAAGAAGTGAAAATGATCTGTACATTCCTTTCCTAAATAGGAACCACCCTCAATATCGACAGTTTTAGGACTAATCCAGGTCCAGGCAGTTTTAGGACACATCTAGATCTACCTATCAATCAATCAATCATCTAATTTTAAATTTAAAACATTTAAAAATTTTAAAAAACCTTTAGTTTTCTTTGACATTTTTTAAACATTTTGCCTATTTTGTTTGATGCAGGCCGCTTCATTTTAATTTTTTTAGCGTAAAGCAGACAAAAATCAAAATTAAAAAAATTCACGAAAAAACGAAATTAAAGATGAGCGGGAAACTGCATATATATATAATAGCATAGAAAACAAACCATGGAAAGCTGTTTGTGCTAAATTTTTTTGTTTGATATTGAATGCAAATTTTAAAGATGTATAGGACCACCTGAGGGCCTCTTACCATAAATTTTTTTTAAAGTGGTAAGAGTCAAAACAATAGAGCAAAGGGCCACTTTTGGCCACTGTTTTAGCACCACTGATTTAAAGCATGAGGCTTTGTGTTAGGTTAAGCAGATTTTGAATAGTTCAGTGTGGTTTTACTGCGGAAGGAGATTTATCCTTTTCTGAATGTTTAGAGGATTCAGAGTTGACTTTGCTGCAAGGAAGGCTTGTTGTTTGTAGAGTTTTATCCATTCCTGCCTGGTTAGATGATACAATGTTCAATTTGCTAGGCGGATGGCTTTTTTCCTCATTGTGACGTTTATGAAAGGTCCATCATCTGTAGGAGAGTCAGGGTATTCTGACCAGGGATGTATTCCTGACACTGATACAGCATTGCTATTGTTCTCTTTGTTTTTAGTAGTTAATGCTGGTGTTTTGATAACAGAGGAAATCTGGTTAAGATTTTCAGAAAATTTTTTAATACCTGATGCTAACATATCACAACTACAGTATTTGTCCATTTGTTTGTACTTAGAGAATCATCATTTGAGTGCAACTGGCACGTCAACCATCCTAGTTGAGTCAATGCTTGTCCAGCTGTTTGGAGCAATTCACCAACTCTTTCCGTTGAAGACATTTCATTTTAGAATTACTCCAACTTCATAAATTTTCCAAGTAAATACGGCAAAAGTCAATGTATTTTCTTTGCCGAATATTTTTATATTTTATTTTACGAAAATCCGGAAAAAGTCACTAGCAATATTTAAAATGACAAAAGCGATGTTTACACCACCATTACAAACCAAAGAATATATATATGTCGGAAATTTTGTTCGCATGTGTGGTGTCTGTCTGTGCGAAAGAGAGGTAATCTCTTTCTCTATCTTTTTCAGGGAATTTTTTTATGGTCCGACAATAATTTTTGTATATTTTTATCGTGAGTTCGACCAGTCCTGTGTGGCACTGGGCTTTTTCGAATTATAGATTTTACTGAGTAACACACGAACGCGTAAAATATTCGATAACAATTTTATTAATCGACGGAAGTAAATGAAAAGGAATTGAACTAACTGAACTCTAGAATAATGTTAAAAATAATGTCAATGAACAAACTGGAATACAGGAATTAGAACTTCTTCTTGTTGGGGTCGGGCAACTTGGGATATGTTTCTTGCCGTTCAATCGTACAACCTCGACGTGTGTGACCGATGGTGGTGCTGATACAACTCCGAGAGATAAATGAAATGAATGAAGAAAAATTACAAAAATCAGAGCCTATGGGAATTCCAAGCTGCGTGCGAAACTATACCAATGAGTATAGAATCCAGCAAAGAACCCTAGGTCCACAAATAGCACAACATAAACAAAACAACGAGGCGGGTTCGTTTTCACAGAATTCAAGTCTTGTTTTCACTGGGCCTGTCAGTCGGTCGGTCGGCTTTCGCACAGCCCTTGTTGATGTTGTTGTAATGGTCGTTGGTATCTCTAACATGGTTAACATTGTTGTTGGTAGTAACATGGTTGTTGGTGGTGGTGGTGGTAACATGGTTGTTATTGTTGTTATTGGTGGTGAGAGAATTATTAATTAGTTTAGATAACTGTGAATCGGAAGTACTGTTATACTTTGTAGCTGAACATTTAATTTTGGATTTTTTATTTCTATTAATATGGCTTCGGCTATCTATAAGGTGAAAGAATCGGAGTTTTTGTAAAAAAACATTTGTGTTATTGTCGAGAATTGAACGTGTTAATGTTGTATTATGTGTTGTTTCTATATGAGATTTGATCGCACCCTCTCTTTTGTGCATTGTAAGTCGATGAGAAAGTTGAGTGGTTGTCATTCCTATATATGAAGAAGTTTGGTGCACACAGTTACCAATGGGGCAGGAAAATTCATATATAAGATGACTATTTTTCATTGTGGAATTGTTGTTGGGTTGACAGTTATTTTTGATTATCATGTGTGATGTTTTGGCGTTTTTATAATATATTCTTAACTTAACTTTGCAATTGGGATTGACGGGTTTGATATTGTTGTAAATTTGTTTTCTTAAAATGTTTTCATCTGTTTTATATGAAGTGGACATGATGTTGCGGTAGTGAAGAATAATATCTTTATCATTATTATTATTATTGTTGTGGATGCTGTTGGTAGTATTGTTATTGTTATTATTATTGGCGTTATTGTAGTAGGTGTTGTTTTGGTTACTAAAGTTGTTGACTATGATGTTGTGATTAGTATCTGGATTATTGTTGTTATTATTGACTTCATCGCTGTTGTTGTTGACAATGCTTTCGTTATAATTATTAGTATTATGAATAATATTGTTATAGTGATTATTGTGATTATTGTTGAAATTATTGTTGTTGTTATCGTTATCAATATTAAGATTACTGTTATTGTTGTTGTTATTAATGATGTTATAGTTGGCAATGGAGTTATCATTATCAATAGAAAGGTTATTGTTGTTGGTGATAATATTGCTACTGGTAACTCTGTTGTAGTTATTATTATTGTTGTTACTGATATTTCTTAATTTAAATTTAATTACATTGTTAATATCTGATATTTGATAACCATTATTAACAAGTAATTTTTTAATGCGATTCAATTCTGTTTTGATGTCATTTTGAGTAGTTGAGTGTGTTATTGCTCGGTTGACGAAGGCTTTGATAGTATTCAGTTTATATTCTTTCGTACATTCATTTTGTCTATTAAGACAAATTCCTTTGTTGGTTTCTTTCACATAAACTGAAATGTTGAAATTACGTTCATCATGTTTAACGAGCACATCCAGAAACGGTAATGATTTTTCTATTTCTAATTCAATTGTGAATTTAACTTTTGTATGATTAAACGTGGTAACGAGTCCATTGATCATGTCTTATTCATCATATGCGACAAAAATATCATCAACATATCGAGTGTAAATGTGTGATTTTAAATGTGGATGTTGTTCAAACGTCTTGTTTTCTAAATGTCCTAAATAAAAATTAGCGGAAAATACTCCTAGTGGCGAACCCATGGCTATACCATCAATTTGTTTATACATTTTTCTTGTTGGACTTATGAAGGGTGCCTCGGTTGTACAAATTTCCAAAAGCGATTTGAGATGAGATTTGAAAATTTTGATGGGGGACATATTTGAATTGTAAACCGTATTGATAATGATGTCAATTGTGTCTTTCACCGGTACGTTTGTAAATAAGGATTCCACATCAAGTGATACAATGTATTTGGCTGATGAATTAGTATTTAAAATTTCGATGAATTCGCGTGAAGATTTCAAGTTGTAATCGTTGGGAACATAAGGAGTCAAGAGTTTACATAGTAATTTGGCTATTGGATATGTTAAGGTAGGAATCTGGCTAATGATAGGTCTCAATGGATTATCAGTTTTATGAGTTTTCACATTACCATAAATGTAACCAGGTTGGAATTCGCCAAAAAGAGGAGGAATTTTATCATTAGGACAATGTCTGTTCATTTGGTGGATGATTTTGTTGAGTTTGACTTTTAGTGATGGTGTAGGATCAGTTTTTATTATTTTAAATTTAGTGGTGTCGTTTAATATTGTGTTCAATTTTCCAAAATAATCATCTTTATTTAGAATGACATACATTGATGCTGTTATCCGTCATGCTTTATCAGCATGACGGATAACAATATTTTGGTTTTGTTTCAACTGTTTGGCGGCATTTCTCATTTCCTCTGTAATTAATTTGTTATTAAAATTGCCTCTTTGCTTTTTGGATTCAGCTTGTAACTGAATGCCAATCGAAGGATTTATGGTAATTAAATTTTTCTCTTCACATATATATATATATATATATTTATTTACACATTTTATTAACCACAAAAAAATGGCTTGGAGACCATACAAGCTTATTAAGCTTTATATATATATATATATATATATATTTATTTACACATTTTATTAACCACAAAAAAATGGCTTGGAGACCATACAAGCTTATTAAGCTTTATAGGCCACCAAAAAGAAAAAACAGAAACAATTTCAAAAATTATCAAGCGCATATAACATAATTTGTTCGTACAACTGTTTGACACAAAATCATAGCACACTGCACATAAAGTAAACGTTCGTAAAACAAAATGATAATGAAATGAAACTAAAATTTGATCCTTATAGTGTTATCTATAAATTGTAAGATCATACAACAAATTATAATTCAAACTAAGGCCAATAAATAAGTACTAACATACATTCATGACATGCTTTCAAAAAATAACAACAATAAAATTAAAATGTTCAATCATATGATTTTGCATGAATAAACAACAAATTGAATTCAAACTAAGTCCATGAATAAATATCAACAAACATTCAAAACATACATTCAAAAACCAACAGCAATAAACTCAAAAATGTTCAATTATATCAGCATATTAAATTTGAAATAACATAGATTATTTGGAGACATATAATAATATTTTATTAGAAAAATCAGAAATGCTATTTTATAATTTGAACTCTGAAGGTATATATATATATATATATATATATATATATATATATATACCGTACTTGCCAAAGCAGGGCGGAAATTCTCACCCAACATATTTATATATATATATATATATATATATATATATATATATACTGTAAATTCTCTTTTTAACCGTTATATATATATATATATATATATATATACTGTAAATTCTTTTTTTAACCGTAAGCCAATCGAAAGTAAAATCAGAATAAAAACTGAAAGCATAAAAATAGAATAAACAAAAACAAACAATGAAGCGTATACAGCTACAGGCGTTGATACTCTAAAGGATATTACGTTTTCAACATAAAGAAAACTGAATAAATAAATTTAGATCATTAATATGATAAAATATAACATACCTAAAATGTATATATCTGTATAACATCATATTACATTAACTTAATGACCACTGCTTAAAAAACCAAACGTCAATTCCTAAGCACTGCCGCTTATTTTCGAATAATCTGACAGCTCTAATTAATCTCGTCTGTTCACCCTCTGTGCCCTTCTCATCCATCATAAATGTTTTCAAAAATGCTTATTAACTTAAATAAATTTTCTTAATCAAATAAGAACAAGGACCAACAATAACTTCATCGACAGACACAACTATCGTTTGAAAACTTCTACATTTATTTCTACGATCATAAAATGAATGGCAAAAATAACCATGAAGCTTTCCTGGGCCCGACAATGGTTCTGATTCTTTCTTTTTTGAATTTTATAGCGTCAATCATTTTTCTGCTAGTAAAATTCATTCTTTGTTGCTCTAAAATTATCAAGAAAAAAGTTAAACTTAACTCTAATTTTACTACAACCTTCTCTTTGATCGCCATCTTCGTCCTCCTCTGTAATGCAAATTTACGTCATTCATCTTCACTGCATTTAAATAATTATTTTATATTTGTAAAATACATTTTCATACAACATGTATTGGTGTTTTTTTTCATTCAACTTCCTGATACAAATTTTCGCTAAAGTTATCATCTGCATTTGAATAAAGGAAAATGTTACTTCAAGTTATCTGTTTGGGTAGCAAGGCTCGGTAAATTTTATCCTGGTCAATCTTGTAGCATTTTCTGTTTTTTTGTTACAAAATAAATCTCGTTTCGTTTGTGTTCGTTAATGATAACACTTTAGGAATGAACAAAAAACAAACGAACGAACGTAACTGAACAATAACTGAATGACAAAACGAAAAAATTAATTTGAAATTTGTTGGACAGGAGGACTACATAAAATGGAAGGGGGTGATGTTCTTCAGGCTCCTCAGGTGCGCTGTTGATGAAGAACCTCAAGTCAAAAAAACTGGTTAGTTCGTTTGTTTGGCTGGTTGTTTGTTTGATTGATTAGTTGGTTGGTTGGTAGGTAGGTCGGCTGGTTGGCTAACTGATTGACTGATTAGTTGATTTATTGGTTGATTGTTTGGTCTGATGATCGGTTGGTTGGCTGAAGGTTCATTGGTTTGGGTAGTTAGTACTGAACAGAAAACATTGAGATATGTTGAAACGAGTAGGTGAGCAAAAATATAGATGCTTAAATGAATTTTCAATTCATACCGAGAGATAAACATGAGATTGAAGTTGTCAGAAATGGATTGGAGTTTTGAGTGTTTGGACGGCACGTTGATATGAGATGAAGTACATGTAGGCCAACAGGTTCCTACTATAAATCGAGGAAGGATGGAAGGGGGAAGATCTTGAAGTGGACCAAGCGTGTCCCGGCTGGAGAGGTGAGGGAGCAACAAAAAGAAAGACAAATTATCTTAAGGATGGCATTTTTACAATTTTTTTTTAATTTTTTCTGTTTTACTTATTTTATAAAATTTTTTGCAAATCCACATACATCAGCATGCCTGGCACTAAGAAGTGTTCTGAACAAGAAGTTGGAGAATTTGTATGTGCAACATTTCGTGGAGAGCATCTTCTATTTCAACGCCTACTACAAGTCCAATAGTTCGTTTCGCTTTGTTGATATCGTCATGTGAATGACGAAGTTGTGTTGTTGATGTCTGGTTGTTGATGTTATTATTTCAGTAGTTTTGACATTATTGTTTTGTTGCACTCATACACATAAGGCCCTCTCATTCTTTAATCACTTTATAAATTATTTAAAATTCTTAGGTTTAAACCTCATTTGTCCTTATTTTGATTCAGATGTGTTTACTGATGTTCTGACATCTTTGATTTTTATTTGATTCCATCAGTGATGCTGTAAAGTTTCAAAGTTACATAGACAGATTGTGGATGTTTAAACAACATAAACATTGTTTACGTTGTTTTGTTCTTGGACAAATTATTGATTTTGTTTTTGAACAAATTTTTAATGTTATTTTGTTTTTTATATTTTCTCTCCATCTATCCACCCTTACATTCATCCATCACTCTATCTATCTATCCATTCATCTATCTATCCATCCATCCATTCGTTCATCTATCTGTTCATCCATCCGTCCATCCTAGCATTCAACAGGCAGGTTGAAAATGAGGAGCAAGAAAAAAAGTTTGTTCTTCCCGGAAAGACGAATGAGGCGTGAGTACTTAATGTTGTTGATGTCAGGCAGGGATGTTGTTGATGTCAGGCAGGGATGTTGTTGATGTCAGGCAGGGATGTTGTTGATGTCAGGCAGGAATGTTGTTAATGTGACGTGGTCGCTGGTTTATTGTATGTTGTTGTCGCTATTGTTGAGGTAACGATGATGATGAAAATGATGTGATAAAAGTAATAAGCTAATGATAGCAGTAATAAGGTTTTAATGGTGAATGGGATGGTGATGGTGACGATAATGTGATTGGTGATGATGATGACGAAGGTGGTGATTTCATTCGAGGCAGGAAGCGTCGTGAATTGTACGAGATGATGTTGCAAAATATGAACGACAGCCACAAGTTTCAATGTCTTCAGAAGATGATCAATGAAGTTAGATCAACATCTTCTATGTGTTGTTTTTCCACTAATTGGTTCAATGATGTTTCAATCATTGAGTTTTATGTTAATTAGTTGAATTTTTCATCAAATCATCAAATACTGCATTAAATTTTTTCACCAAGTTGTTTATATTGAATTCAGAGCTCTGTTTATTCAATCTCCCTTCATGAAATGTGGTTTAATGTACAAATATTCTCTCAGCTTGAATTTTGTTTACTTTATTTGCTGTATACTCGTACGTTTTGTTTCCTTCTCAACAGTGGTAAAAAAATTCACTCACCTAATGAGTTGAATGAAGCGTGTTGTAGTCTGAAGTTCAATTGGAATGAAACTTTTGTACATGCAGGTCTTGTTGTCCTTTGTGGACCAGCTGATTACGCTGGATGACCGATCTTCTGACGTCATGAGTGACGTCCTGCACTGTCTCTCGTCGAAGGTTAGTGTTCTCATATTTTTGTTTTAGCTTGTACGTATGTGCTTCCTTAATAGCGCTTCCAGCCGCAAACGTTTATTGAACAGGACATCAAGCTGCAGGTCTTGAGGACCTCAGGCACGGATGAAGAAGATCCTCACGATGACGTCATTGTCGCTGCTCAAAATGTCGCCAAGAAACGATTTGTGTCTCAGGTTTTCACATTCGCAACTTTTTTTATTTTGACACTCCTTGTATCGCTATTTATTTTAAAGCTTCTTATATGCAATATCTAATCAATTGTCTCGTCAATTTTAATACGGAATAATATGGATCTTCTCGGAGTAATGTATTTTTATTTCTTCTTCAATTGAGGCTCTCTCCCCAATTTTAATTTCACAAAAAAAATGTTGCGAGTTTCTATTTATGAAAGTGATGAGCCATCCATTTGACCAAATAAGTGGACTTTCAGAGGAATGTTGCATTACCAATATTTCATGTATATAACTGAAAGGAATTGTTTTTTATGGAGAAAATATTTTTTCGTTATTTCCTTTGTAAAGGGGATGTTGCTGTTCAATTTTCATAACAAATATTTTAGTGATGTTTTATTAGATAAACTAATGACTGATTTATTGATTGATTGACTGCTGATTGGTTGGTTGATTTTTTGGTTGATTTGTTGGTTGATTGACTGACTGATTGATGTAGGTGATGAAGAAGACCGTCATGGAAGCCACTGTGCCTGTCCTCGTCTCTCTCAAACAACTGGTCAGTCTCTTCTGGCTCTCTTCACTAACATTCTTTCGTCTTTTTTAACCTCGAAATTTTATTTTTCTACTTAAAGTATATTGTTTTTAAGAAATAATTTTCAACAATCTACATTTCTATCCAGCACTTGTTAACGTTAATCGTGTTTTTACTTTAGTGCTCTGTTTTGCTTGGTTTCGCGTTAGAACGGATTTTTAATTTCATTTTGTATTTTGGTAACATGCAGCTGGAATCTCGAAAATCTGCAATGTTGAGAGACCTCATGAAATATTTCATCATCCTCGTCAAGGAGTACAAGCCGGAAGTGGAAGGTTTTGTATTATTTTGAATGTAAATAAATTCTATTTAAGATTCTTTTCATGACTTGACGTCGAATCGCTTGTTGCATCAAATGATCATTGAACTGATTGGACACAAACAGCCGCCCTGGCAACGAATCTTCATCTACAGAAGGAGTTGTCTTACGCCATGAAGAGGTTTGAAATGGACGAAGAATCGTGGATGAAGAAACGACTACAGCCCGTCAAGGTTCAAACTTGAAACTTTTTCGTCGACACTTCTCCCACTAACGTCAGTTGGGTGTCTTCTTTTGTCAGGCACAAATAATTTCTTAAGCACAGTTTGTAGTCAAAACATAAAATTGTCGATAAATTTTATTTAATTAATTAAGAAACTAATAACGAAAGCTCAGCACAATAGTGTGTTGTGGTATTGGGATGTTGAACTTGCATGTGAGGGTTAGCCCAAATAATTAGGCGAGCAAACATTAAATTTTTATTATTTATTGTCATGAAAGACTGATGATCACGACACAATCCAGGAAGGCTCTTCAAGTCTCTCCTCTCTGCCAGTCACTCCGTCATTAAAGAACAAAAAGAAAAGGTAACCCAATAGCTCATGCTGATTTAATATAATTATTTAGTTTAAGATTCACTTTAAATTTTGAAATGATGCTCTATGCGTGGGAACAAACATCCCAGTCTTCAATCAGATTGGAGTTACTGGGGTTATTTATTTTTTTTATAAATTTTTTCAATATTAACAATTGATCATGTTGATTTATATAGCGTTTTTTTTAATATAATAAAAACTACCAGAATTTCTTTTTATACTAACATGGATCAATTAATTTGATAATTGGAAAGTAATAATTAATTTGATATTTGTTGATCATAGAGCAATGCCTCTGGCGGTTCAAGCTGTCATCAATTCAGCCAGGACAGTTCTCTCCAGGTCTTTGTTGAACGTTTCCAATCAATCCTTGAATCAATCGTCTAACGAATCATCGCCCAAAGTGACATCCAATCAAAACATGCCAAGTTGCTCCTCAACCGACCGATCCCACGCCAGCCCACAAACATCCTCTCCCACAAACGAACACCCGCTTCCTGACATTAAGAGATTTGCACATCATTCGTCAAACACACCGACACACATCACTAAAGTCTGTTTACTTTCTTAAAAATCCATTCTAGAACATTTCCACTTGCTGTTAGTTCACTTGTTATAAGTTATTGTGAGGTGAAGTATTACTCTTATGAGCTTCTGCATTTAGGACGTTTACATTATTATTGGGTAATATAGTGGTTAAACGCGCCTGGTACCGCGTTACCGAGATGCAGCTCAAATTCAGATATGTTCCTATTGTGGGCAGGTGTGTGAGGCGTGGATTCACGCGTTTTTGCCGCCGCCGCTGCTGTTGATGCTCCATGTCGTTCGTTTCGAAGTACCGCTGTCGCCAGCATTGTATCGCGATACTAATTCGGTGTTGACTCTGGTGTCGACAATACTTTCGATGCCGACTTGGTATCGCCACACATTCGAGATAGAAAAAAAGCGACACTCGGTAGCGATAATTTTGAGCGTCAGGTGGATATATCATCATATAATATAATATATATCATATAATGAATGTCAGGTAGGTATTCATTAATCATTATTTCAATTTTCACAGTTTAGCGCGTTTATTAATTGGTAAATTTGTGATTTTAGATTCAGTTTTGCCATGATTTGTATGTTTGTTGTTAAAAGCTTATTTTGCTCCCGCTGATTCGAACAATTCATCGTTATGAGATCATTTTTGTGTTATATATTAACTACCGATTGTATGAGTTTAGTATGAAAGAAATTTTAACCGTTTTCCTGTAGCTTTTTAAAATGTCTTCAAGATTGTGTTTTCAGAAGATATATGTATGTATGGATGGATACGTAATCATTTTTTACACCGAAAATAAACTCTAATAACATGAAGAAACGCCAAGTTATTTTAATGATGTTTTGAAACGTGAATATCTTGCAATAAGTATCTGTAGCTGCGAAGGCAGACGTTATAGTTGTTTCTTTATGATTATTGAATGAAATTCTTGTATTTCTTATAGTGCATGGTTTGATTGCAACGAATGATTTTGATTAAATTTCAGGGAAGATGTCCAATGAGAGCCATCAGCACGCCAGCAGGTTCATCACTCATGCTTCATTTTTGTATTTCTTCATATGTACGTACTTTATTTCACTCTTATGCCCGTTCGTACGTGCAAATGTTCATCATTGGAATGTTGCACGCAAGCGCATCATTTGATACTGTAATAACCGCCACAAATATATTCGCCAGAGGCGCTATTGTCGCTCGAACGCATGCAGTTCAAGAAGGAACTAGTACCTTCTGACAGCGAGATATCTAGGACGTTCGAGAAGCGTCAGTTAGACTGGTATATAAAGACACGCGGGATGTCAAATAGGGATTGTTAGCGTCGAAAGAGATATTTGATATTTGACTTTACGTTGTATTTTTATCGTATTTGAGATATACGTTAGTGAGTTTTGATTCAAAAAGCGATAGTTTCTGGACGTAAATTCGGTAGTTTGTGAGCGTTAACTTTTATTAGTAAAGTTAATTAACGTTGATTGTTGATTTGTAAATAAATGTTTCACTGGAATAAAACGAGCCTTCGTCGACCGGACAGTTACAACGATACATTTTTATCAATTATTGTAGGAGAAACGTGCGTAAATCATTTTAAGTACACATAAGTACGAACCAAATTAAATACACAAGCTCAGATGCATTCAGACTTTATACGTGTGTTATTCGCCATCAACAATCAACACGTCAATCATTCAATGTTCCCGCCAACATGCGACATTTTTTTTATTATAGATGTGATTAAACGAGGCATGCATTTGAAAAATGTCTTTTTTATTTCAGTAACTTAGACTAGAGATTACATTAGGAGAATAATTACTTTCATATTTGCAATGTTGAAATAAATGTGATGTATATTGGAATAAATATGTTGACCGAGCAGATGCAGGTGGGCAGAACACGACCAACATGTCGTTCGCAGGTAATCTCAGCAGCATTGATCCCGCAATGGTCATTCGAGGTCATTTTTCCTCTACTTTTTTGAAAAATTTTATTTTTGTTTTTTATTATGCAGCTCTGACAAACGCTTGCATATCATTCAGTTGCAGTTGAGCTTTTGTGCCACGAAGACTATAACATCCACAGTACGAAACGTAGGTGGAAGTTTGTGAGTTTTGCAAGCACCGCGTAACGCGCGCCTGGCGTATGATAAACTTGCAATTCGAACAGGTGGTGTCAGGACCAGATCATTGCGCAACAACAAATCCACACGTGGCCTTTCTAACGTCAGAGCTAATTCGTTGCCTTTATATTGACTAAACCAATAAATGAAAACGACGCTGATAAAATAATGGTGCAAACAAAGCGATTTTCAATTTTTGTAATGTTTTTTATTTTATTTCTTTCCTCACTCAGTCCTGGCTTAGTTGTCTTTCAACTCTTATAAAATAGATGAATGATATAATTGTCCTGGTATATTAACTTAAACGATTTCGTTTATATAATTTATATCATAAAAGGTTTCAACAAGTTGTCGGTTGTTGAAGACGAATGAAAGAAAAATTGACACTTGCTACTCTGAAACTCTGAGAATGTTTTATATTGCTCTGAAAATTTGTTTTTTATTTTCACAATCACGTTTTAATTGTTTTAAATGAATAAATTCTGCATTTCATAAATTTGTAGCCTTGTTATTGCGAAACTAAATTTACAACTGAAAGATCAGCGGGCCGCTTATTTTGGCTGTGGATTTCATTAACTTTTTGAAGAATTTTTGCAGTGGGAATTGTTAGATAGAACGGACGAATGGATAAATATGAACGAAATTCTTTCAATTTAAAGTCTAAAAACGTCTCAAAATCTTGTGAAACTTTATAGCGTCTTGCAAAGCCTTTTTATGTACTGATGTGAAGGTTTGCACAATAATGAAACAAAAAACATTATTTTGACGGAAAGTATTTGGAAATAAAATGCAAGTTATATTTCTTACGCTTGGAAAACTTCATATGCATTTTGAGAATAAATTAAAAAATAGAAATCCATCAAACTGTACCAGGTCTTTTTCCCGTGTCTTTGCGCCTTAACATTACATCTTTTTCAAAAATTTTCAGAACTTCTCGAATATTAGATTAGAAAGTCTACTACAACATGTTTGTTCGCCTACGCTTAATAAGGGCAATATCCTCGACCTGCTGATAACACCTAAGGATCAATCAATCATCGTTTCAACAGTCAAAGTCTACCCGACATCTTTTTCCGATCAGAACCTCATCACAACTTCCGTCTACGCTCCTCGACTCAACATTACATCCGAATATTAAAAAAGTAAATTGGTTAAAATTCAATGATGATTTACTCTCCTCATCAATCCTGGAATGTGATAAACCACTCATCAATGTGCATCTCACATCAATTCAATAGTTTCCCAGACACTTGACAAACATGCTCCATTAAAAACGGGTTTTCCGTAAAAACCTAGATACGTACAACCAGGTATCAGATGACGCCCATAATGCTAAAAGATACAGGCGTAAAATGGAGGGTGTATACATGAATAACAAAACTATAATTAATAAACTAAATTATGTTAATGCAAACAATTTGGCCCGTTCTTGGACCTCTGCTTATGATGTGATTGTATAGAATATGCGTCTTTGATTTAGAAGAAAGGAGAAACTTCTGACGTTGTTACTAGGTGCAAAGTAGTTTCCGAAAATTGATGGCAGCTGGTTTGAGACTTGTTTGTATACAAATATCATTGTGCAAAATGTGCATGTTTGATTAAATTTAAATTTTTAGTTAATTTAAATAAGGATTGCGCATTTTCATATTTAGTTGATAAGGTGATACATCTAATTGCTCTTTTCATAAAATAATAGAAAAAGTAGTTTTTAATCAATTGTCATCTTATTTAAACTCTTACTCCTTGCTACCTGTATCTCAATCTGGTTTCATACCTGCTCACAGTACTGAAACTTTTTTACTCAAAATACACAATGATATCCTTCTCTCTAGTGACAATAGCAATCTTACTCTTTTTCTTGCTCTTGACTTTTCCTCAGGTTTTGATACTGTTAATCATGCTATTCTCTTGAGACTGCTACATCTTTCTTTTAATATTACTGATTCTTGTCTATCTTGGTTTTCTTCTTATCTCTGTAATCGTTTTTCTTCTGTTGTACTCGATAATTCCACTTCTAACTCTTCTACTCTTACTTTCGGGGTACCTCAGGGTTCTATCCTTGGCCTTCTTCTATTTATACTCTATACCTCTGAACTACCTCGTATTATTAATAACTTTTCTTTTTCTAGTCAACTTTATGCTGATGATTCTTACATTTATACTTCTTTTCCTCCATCTAATCTCAATAGTGTTCTTCATAATCTATCTCTATGTCTTTCTTCAATTATCGCTTGGTCTGACTCTATTTGTCTTAAACTTAATCTTTCTAAATTTGAATTAATTTGTTTTAATAAATCTAAACACTCTATTACTATTTCTCCTATTATCTTACCTCATTCTAAAACTCTTGATATCTCTCACAAGTTTCGCAGTCTAGATTTTATCTTTGATTCTACTATGTCTCTTTCTTCTCAGATTAATAGTGTCGCTAGAAGTTCTTATTTTCATCTACGTAGAATAAAAAAAACTTTTGCCTTTTCTTTATGATTCTTCTCTTCTTCTTGTTACTTCGTTAGTCTTATATAGGATTGATTATTGTAACTCGCTCTACTATGGTCTTCCTGATTCTATACTCTATCCTTTAAGTAAAACTTTTAACTCTGCTGCTCGTTTAGTTGCTCGTGCCCCTTCTTTCCTCATATATCTCCATATCTTGTTCTCTTGAACTGGCTACCTATAAAATATAGAATAATTTTTAAAATTTGCACGTTTATGTATTAGTCTCAATCTAAATTATTTCCAAAGTATTTATCAGATATATTAATTGAAACTAAATGCCCAGGTTTACGATCGTCTTCTTGTTTTTACTTCTTCTTAACTCGTGTTAAACACTCTTTTGCCATATCTGCTTTTGCTTTTTCTTGCCTTTCCTCTGGAACTTTCTACCTACTTCTCTGGCTACTTCTCCATCCATCACTTACGAAGTTCAGAGCGGATCTCAAGACTCATCTGTTTTTAAAATTCATTGAGGAGCGCTGTTGAACATCGCGGAAATAGCGCTTTACAAGCTAATTGATTGATTAATTGATTGGTAAGTTTTTCGACTGAGCTGAATCTAAATTGCAGTAAGTTGCATGAGGGATACACAAAGCATTGTATAGCATATTTAAGCATCTTTTCGGCAAGAAAAACTTTATTTTATTTATTAAACAAATAGATTTGGCTAATTTTGAGCAGAGTCTATGTGTGGACGAAAGGATGATTTCTGATTCAGAAAGACACCCAAAAACTTGACTACTTTATTTTCAATGATGTCAAAACCATTTGTTACGATTTTGAAAGGTTCTTTATAATTTAAATAATTTACTGGACCAAACAATAATCTGAGTTTTTTTCATATTTATTGTTAATTTATTATTTTTAAACCAGTTGCTAATATGCTCAATTTCTAGGCTTGTTTTTGCAATCAATTCATTCATGTTTTTGCCTACACTGAAGACATTAGTATCGTCTGCGAAGCAGATATAATCAAAAAAGGTTGAAAAATCTGGCAAGTCGTTTATGAAGATAACAAAAAACAGGGGCCCCAAAATTGAACCTTACGGAACCCCAAATTTGTTGAACCCTATCGTTGACACTTCATTATTCCATTTTACAAATTGATTTCGATTTGAAAGATAACTTTGCATCCATTTTAGTGTTGTGCCTCTTATTCTTTATTTTTCAAGTTTTCCCAGAAGTATCCTTTGGTCTATACAATCAAATCCTTGGTAAGATCTAGGCACGTACCAACGGCGTAATTTTTATTTTATGTCTCTTTCCAAATTTTACGGAGTAATTCTATGATAGCTAATTCTGTTGAATAGTTTTGTTTAATTCGAATTGAGAATTCATTATCAGATGATTTTTTCTAAGAAAAGGATGAGCCTAGTGTGCTTCAACTTTTCGATAATTTTGTATAAAGCAGGTAAAAGAGCGACATGTCAAAATCAGACTTTCCTCTTTCTTTTGCAATGGGAATAATTTTAGCCGTCTTGAAACAAGAAGGAAATTGACAGATTAATGAGATGTTCAAACACATGTGCTGTTGATCGGATGGTAGCCGTAACAATTTTGCTAGATATTTCATCTAATCCAAATGACGATTTAGTCTTGATTAGCTTTGCTGTGGTTATTATTTCTTTTGTTGTAGTTTGGAATCTGATGAAGAATTGCTTCTTTCCATAATTGATTGTCAGGTAAAAATTATTTAAAAATTTTGCAGGTGATGCTAAAATTTGTTCATTTTCTGTGATCGATGTAGGATTAATCTTTTTTTGTCTGCTTGTTTATCTATTAATTATTGACCAAGTTTTTTTCGAGTCATTTATATTTTTGTCCAATAAGTCACAGAAATATCGCCTTTTGAGAAAAGATTTAATCTTGTTGCATATTTGACTTTGTGATTTAAATTTTGGAAAATTTTCAAAATTTAAATTTTTAATGTACTTTTTGTATAAATTTTTTTTTTCTTCAGCATTCTGCAAAATTTGGTCGTTACCCTAGGTTTTTGTTTTAAAATTTTGGTAAACTTTCCTGATGACGTGATATGACAACAGTCTTTAAACGCCAAACGGAAAATGCTGGTGAAATGTTCAAAAGCAGCATCTACATGTGAGCACAGTAGCACATCTGTCCAGTTCATTTAGTTTATTAATTCTGTGTCTTAAAAAAAGAATATTGATTTTTTTGGTTTTCAGATTTTATTTTCACTAATTGTTGCTTGAAACACACAAATATGGGTGAGTGATCAGAAATGTCTGTCAAATACATTCCAAAAATTGTAACGTCTTCCGATGCATTGGTGAAAATATTGTGGACCAGAGAGTTTTTTGTATGTTTATTCTTGTTGGTTTATCTTTTAATGCCTTTAGATTATAAGATGTCAGTAGATGTTGGAGTTGACTATTGCTAGATTCATAGTTTTCAAGAAAATTTATATTCAAATCTCCGGTTAAATAAACCAGTTTTTTCTCATTGTTTATGGCTAGCAAAACTTATTCAAGTTGGTTCACATAAAATTTTTTGTTGTAATGTGGTGTTCGATACGTAACAATAATAACGAGTTGTTTTCAGACGAGATTCCTACTTCAATTGCAAATAACTCTAGTTCATTTGAAATCATCAATTTATTTCTTATCTTAAATATAATACCATCTTTTACAAAGAGGCCGACTCTATCTCCGTTTCTACCTGAACGATTTTTGCCAACAAAATTGAACCCATTAATCACAATCGCATCTTTATTTATATTGTTCAGCCACGTTTCGGTAATAGCTATGACATTAAAATTGAAATCAAGACTAGTTAAATAGTCCTTTAAATCTATTGATTTACATATTTACCAAGCTCCTTATATTTATATGCATTAAATTAAATGTTGTATTAGTTGTCAAATTTATATTTATTATTTATTTCAGCAAAGTTGTAAAATGTTTTGCATTTATTAACAAAAAAATCATTATCTACAATTAAATTAGCCATTTTTAGAATCTAACTTTTTTTCATTGAATTTCCATTCTCTCAAAATGATGTGCTGCAGCATTACTTCCGGATCTTTTATTTTACATTCGTCTGTCTTCTCAACGCAAACTCTAAATATGGTTGAATGTTCGTCCTTGTTGTAATTGCTTTGTTGCCAGTTTCGTCAGTTCGCTTTATAACTGGAAAACATGAAATCATGTTTATACTACTTATCTGCAAGAACTCCACAACATCATCTCTGTGGCTTTTCTTTATATTTCTTAGGCAAAAAACTTTCTTTTCCATGATTATTTTATCAGGTTGTAATTTTATATTTTCCATAATTTTGGTACCGATAATCTTCACAGGTTTTTTTGATTGTTCCAATTTGTTAATGTTCTCATATGATTTATTTTTAACTGGGTTTACAACGTTTTTATTATTTTCAACAGAACTTGTACTGAGTCTGGTTCTATTTTATTTTCTTTTTGCGACCATTGCATAGGTTTATAACATATCGCTTGGTGTTTGTACAGCGTCTGACCAAGGTATATTGTTGTTAACGTTCACGAAATTGTTTTTAGCTGTTTCAGATTCATGCAAATTACCGGCTGGATATTTGTTAATCAGGTTTGTACTATCTACGCTGTGTTTATTATTACTGCCGTGTACAGACATGTTTTCACAATTTATTCATTTCCGTTAATTCATTCAATTTTTCACCATTTTGTCATTATTTGTCTGAATAATATCTAAAATATTCTCTAGAAATTCTCTTCTCTAGAAATTCTACTTGGATTCAAGATAACAAAAGTCGGCAAATTTTGTTGTAAATCATTTGAAACGATATATTTGAATATTTCAACTAATTCAACCACATTGTCAACTTTTTTATTTCCACTTTGTTAAAGCGATAATTTTTCATTTTTGTCCTTTTTTATGATATCCAATTCACAAAGTAACAATTTTTTGACAGTAGATATTTCTTCGGAATTGTAGAATTCAACAACTGCATTTTTAAACTTTTCATTTTCGTTAGTA
>NW_008705398.1:2604995-2619406 GCF_000326865.2 Helobdella robusta | reverse complement strand
AGAATAATTCACAATTAAAAACCAACACATACATTTATGTGTGTTTTCAATAAAAACGTTTTTAACCTATTTTTGAAGTTCTTGTGCATATTTTCATTACAAAAACCATTTTTCATAATATAATTCCATACTCTTGGACCTTTACATGTAAAAAGAGTATATTCGTTTTTGATTTGTTAGCTAAAATGTTATTTAATCGTCTATTGTTAGTATTTAAATTGAAATAGTTATTGAAAATATGCGGGAGCTTATTAGTTAGCTGCCTATACACAAAATCGGCGATGCAGTACAAGTTCAATTTATTGAAATCTAGATTGTTAGTTGTTGTGAATAGTTGATGAGTGTGGGCTTGTTTTCTTGACAACGTGATAATCCTGATTGCCCTTTTCATCAGTACCATGATAGGATGGGTGGTTGATTGGTATGCACCGGCCCAAACTACATTGCAGTACGTCAAGTTAGGCAAACATATGGCATTGTAGAGCACGTTCAAACATCGTTTCGGGAGGAAAAATATGTAATCAACATGGGACTTGAAACTCAATTTCTGATCTAGAAATACACCCAGAAATTTTACTGTTTTACTTTCAGTAATTTCAAGATTATTAATTTCGATTTTGAACGGCTCTTTATAATTTAAATATTATATTGGTCCGAATACAACCATTTGAGTTTTTGAGTTGTTAATTGTTAACCTGTTGCTGTTGAACCAAGAAACACAATTTCTGCCACTAGAGACAAGGGCACGGAATATAGAAGAATTATCGGCCATAGATACCGGAGCCGATGCAGATAGCGAGTCTGCTGTAGACATTCTGTCTCGGCCTGTCAAGCGAAAAGACCGAACGCCGCCGGAGACTGGAACTAAGAAGAGGAGAGAGGAAGTACAAACAACTCTGCCTTCCCCAACAATGAGCAAAGATGAAGAACATTCAAACACTGAGACAGAAACTGGATGGCAACAAGTCAAGGTAAAAAAAAGGAAGCAGAATCAAAGTATGGAACAGAAGAATAACCGTCCGCTTCAGAAAATGATAAGGAACGTGGGAAGACTAAGAACAAATGTCCTAATTGTTCGTCCCAAAGATAGGGAGAAATATGCAGACATTCTTTGCAGAGTGAAAAAAGAAGTTCCGGATGAACAAGTATACTCCACGGTTGAAAAGATCCGCAGGACAGCTACTGGCGATCTGCTAATAATTATTAACAAAAAAAACGCTGACGGAGGCCAAGGATTACAGAAAACCATTTCGAAAATCCTTAAAGACGAGGCAACGGTCATATGTAAAGGACCACAAGAGGACCTTGAAATAAGAGATTTAGATGATGTCACAACGAAAGAGGACATTCTAACAGCCTTACAAAAAGCGGCTGGAGATGACTCTAAAATAGCAATCGATGACATAAAATCGCTTCGTAAAGCATATCGAGGCACACAGGTTGCATCGATAACCCTGGCGGCTCCTATTGCAAAAACGATAATGGGTGAACATGGCAAAATTAAAATCGGATGGGTCAACTGCAGAATTGTGTCAGCAAAGAAGCCAAATGTTTTAAATGCTGGCATTATGGTCACCTTGCAATACAATGCAAGAGTCCCATAGACAGATCAAAACTTTGCATTAGATGCGGAAAAGATGGTCACAAAATTGCAGAGTGCAAGAACGAGGCCCGTTGTGTTTTATGCATTGAAACAAACCACGCGGATAATTGTGCTCATGCAGCTGGTACTGCAAGATGTCAAGTTTATAAAAACGCGGTGCTGAGTATTAAAGGAAAAAAACCTAAGTATGAAGATTCTGCAGGTAAATCTCAATCACTGCGAGGCGACACATGATCTGCTTATGCAGACTGTGCGTGAACTGAAAGTAGATCTGGCAATAGTATCAGAACCTTATAAACATTTGAATACACAGCCGTGGGAAACGGATAGAACTGTAGGAGCAGTCATCTGGTCTTGTAGCAAGCTGCTTTTCCAAAATGTTATAAATACAGAGGCGTGTTTTGTAGCAACAAAGGTAGAGGATATATATTTTTATAGTTGTTATGCTCCGCCCAGCCTTTCCTTTGATGAATATGTAAACTTCCTTGATCGACTGACCCAGAGTGCAAAGCAGCACTTTCCTGTGGCCATAGCTGGAGATTTTAATGCCTGGGCTGTAGACTGGGGCAGTAAAGAAACCAATGCAAGAGGGAACGCGCTACTAGAAGCTATGGCAATATTAGATGTAGTCCTGTTGAATAACGGAGATAAACCTACATTTGTAAGAGGAGAAGCGAACTCAATAGTGGACTTCACATTTGTAAGCTGCTGCCTGGTAAAAGGAAACCTTTCATGGAAAGTTATGGACTTCTAAACGGCAAGCGACCACAATGCGCTACTCTGGGAAGTGACCACTGACTTTAGCTCAGGGTATATGCTGACACGGACCAATGCTGTCGGATGGAAAGCAAAGTCCTTTGACTCAAATGCTTTCATGGTGGCCCTAAACCGTGAACCATTGGCCGTTCAAAGCGCTGAAAAGAATGCAGAGGAATTAACAAGAAGATTAGTAAAAGCTTGTGATGCGAGTATGCCCCGTAAACATTATGTGGATAAGGGATCATCAGTTCACTGGTGGAATGCAAATATAGATGCTCTTCGAAAAGAATGTCTTAAAGCGAGAAGAGCATCACAACATGCCTGGAAGAAAGCAAATTACTTGGAACTGAAAGCAGTGTATAAGAAGACTTGCCTAGAACTCAACAAGGCTATTAAAGTCAGTAAAAGAAAATGCTGGCTGGAGCTTATCAACGAGGTGGAAAAGGATCCATGGGGCCGGCCATATAAATCGGTCTTGCTACATTTGAAAGGACAATCAATGCCTTCGCCCACATGTCCACAACTATTGAAAAAGATTGTTGTTTGTCTGTTTTCTAAACAAAATAGGAACACTAATTGTACAAAACAATATGAGACTATCGATGTCCCACCAGTCACGAAAACTCAATTGAGGGAAGCCTGTGACAGAATTAAAAATAACAAAGCCCCGGGCTTAGATGGAATACCTAACAATGCCTTGAAGACAGCCATAAAGGAGGCACCGGAACTATTCTTGGATGTCTATAATGCATGTTTTAGAGAGGGAGTTTTTCCAGAAAGATGGAAGCAACAGAGGCTGGTTCTCATTCCTAAAGGAAAGAAGCCGCCGGAAGACCCATCATCTTACCGCCCATTATGTATGCTGGACAAAGCCGGGAAAATATTGGAAAGAATTATCCACCAAATGATTGAACAGAAGGTGGATCCCCAGTTGACTGACAACCAGTTTGGTTTCCTGAAAGGCCGTTCAACGCTAGATGCTGTTGGTATTGTAGTACAAAAAGCTAGGGATGCCATTGCGAGAAAGGGAAGAAAGACAAAATAATGTCTAGTGGCCACGTTGGACATTAAAAATGCCTTTAACTCCGCTAATTGGGATTGCATTTTGCATGCTCTTGATGAGTTGGATGTTCCATTATTCCTACAACGAATGGTAGCAAGCTATTTCACAGAAAGAATACTGATGTACGACACAAAAGCAGGACCACAACAATACAACGTTGCGGGGGGTGTACCTCAGGGCTCGGTACTAGGACCCCTCCTATGGAATGTTATGTATAATGGCCTGCTGAGGTTGAAACTGCCATCGGATGCCAGTTTGGTGGCATATGCGGATGATGTGGCCGTAGTTAGCGTAGCGGAACATCTTGAGGAAATTGAGTATATTTTTAACAACTCCTTTTCAAAAATTAGTGAATGGATGAATTCAGTCCACCTGGAGCTGGCAAGACACAAGACGGAGGCAGTGCTTATTACAGGGAAAAGGAAATTAGAAACCATTACGCTGTCACTCGGAGAACAGGAAATAACGACACAGCCCTACATACGGTATTTGGGGGTGATGATTGATAGTCGACTTAATTTTAAACAACAAGTGGAACATGTCTGCACTAAAGCAACTAAAGTGAGGATAGCCCTGTCACGATTAATGCCTAATGTGGGAGGTCCAAAACAGAGCAGGAGGGTGTTACTGTCTTCTGTTGTCACGTCAGTATTAACTTATGGGATTCCAGTCTGGGCTGATGCACTAAAAACCCATGACATGCAAAAAAAACTTTCGTCGGTTTATCGAGGAAGTGCTTTGAAAATTGCCAGCGCTTTCCGCACGGTTTCTGGAGAAGCAATTTGTGTTATAGCTGGTGTGTTACCCTTCATGGAACTGGCCAGAGAAAAAAAGATATTGTATCAACGGAGTAAAAAAACTACCCTGAACAAAAATGAACTCAGAAAAGAGGAGCGACAATATAGCATGCATCGATGGCAAATGCAATGGGACTCGGCAACAACTGGCAGGTGGACAAACCGTCTTATACCTCAAATAGATGTCTGGCTGAAGCGGAACCATGGTGAAGTTAACTACTACCTGACGCAGATGCTTTCGGGACATGGGTGTTTCCGGGCGTACCTTCATCGCTTTGGTCATGATGTTTCTCCAGAATGCCCATCCTGTCCAGGAAAAAATGAAGA
The DNA here is from genome assembly GCF_000326865.2 of Helobdella robusta. Lineage (NCBI taxonomy): Eukaryota > Metazoa > Annelida > Clitellata > Rhynchobdellida > Glossiphoniidae > Helobdella > Helobdella robusta. Next base: position 2,614,857 of record NW_008705398.1, on the reverse strand, counting down.
TGCGGAACACGCATTCTTTAACTGCCCTCGCTTCCACAGGTCTAGAGAAACTTTGGAAACTGTTCTCCAACAGAGAATCCAACCAGAAAGTATAATTAAAGCTATGCTTTCATCAAAAACTGCGTGGGATGTCACTGATACGTTTGCGTTTGATATCCTCAATAAGCTGGGCATCATAGAAAGGCAAAGAAAAAATATTAATTAAAGATAGAAGGCTAAAAGTATATATTCGAATGTTGCAGTTTTCTTTAAAAATAGACGAACTAGCGAACTGCTATGATCCTCCCCTCGTGTAGTAATGCCTAACGGCGGGCCAGCGAGGGAAACTGGGGCCAGACGATGAGGAGGTTTTTAGTCGGTATGGGTTTACTCGAGTCCGACATATCCACGAAATATATCCTGGAATACATAAAGTATTTTCCCCCTCCAAAAAAAAAAAAAAAAAAAACATACATACATACATACATACATACATACATACATACATACATACATACATACATACATTGTAAATATATTATTATTAGGTCAGGCGATAGTAGGGAGTATTTTTTCGCTATGAATAATATTTCGTGCATTCTGCAGCGGTTTTTGCGCGTCTGTGTGTTGGAAAATGTGCAGTTGAATGCTGACGTACGTGGTTGAGTGACGTTATAGCGAATAAAATCAAATTTAGTCAGACGCTTGGCTTTTGGTGTCATTCGTCAATGATTTGGTTTTAACATACATACATACATACATACATACATACATACATACATACATACATACATACATACATACATACATACATACATACAACGATATTCGTTTGTTCACATTCAAGGCCGGCTGGATTGTTTTAATTTCCTGATTATTTTTGCTAAATTCATAGATTTTAAATTGTTTTTATAGATGATTTTTGGGGTCATCGGCTGTAATTTTGTCCCGGGTGTGTTTTTCCGTCATTTTTTATCGTTTTTCTGCCCTGCCTCGGCCAATTTTCTCGTTTTTTGTTTTTTTTTATCAATATTATAATTTATTCACAGCTCATAGCTGCTACAGGTCACCGGCCTGCGCCAGGTGTGAGCTGTTTTTATTATTATTGGAAAGTTCACTACATTTTAACTTATTTACCTTCTACCGGCATTTATTTTTAATTTACTTTTCAAATTAAAATTTAAAGTTTAAATTAAAATTAAAATTTATTTATAAAAAAAGAAATTTCCTAAACCAATTTTTAAAATCTGTGTAAAAATAAAAATAAAAAAAAAAAAACTATAAGGGAGAGATTGGGCCAAAGTTTGCTGCAATAGTGTCTCCTCCCACACTGTTACCTAGGTTTTTGTATTCACTCATTCACTCATTTGCTCACTCATTCATTCATCAATAAAAAAAAAAAAGAAAAGAAAAAAAGAAAAAAAAAATTATATAAATAAAAGTTGAAACACTGGTTAAATATTTAAAGATAATTCAGTCATTCATCCGTTCGCTCGTTCATTCATTCCGTCACTCATTCATGTATTCATTCATTCATCCATTCGTTCGGTTGTTTATTCATCCATTTATTTATTCACTCACTCATTCATTCTTTTTTTCCCTCACTCGTCCGTTCAGTAATTAGCTCATTCATTCCCCCATCATTCACTCATTCATCCGTTTGTTTGCTGGCCCGTTCCTTTGGTCATTCGCTTGTTCATCCATTCATTCATCCATCCACCCCACTTGGTTTGTTTCCTTTCCCTCGTTTCTTGGTTGTTTTTAATCACATATGGCTCCAACGTTACAACAGTGCCCCGTCTGCTTTAACCACTATAGAAGCACTCCAGACGGGAAGTTATGTCGGCACGGAGGTAAAGTGAAAGGACAGGAATGCTCGGGGTCCCGGAAAAAAGTTGATCCATCGGGCGCGAGGGCTGCTTCGCCTCTCGGTGTCGCACCCGACCCCAGGCCTGGGCTGCCCACACGGTCGTCCGCCGCATCGGTCTCCGGTGATCCTCTCGGCCTGGATTACTCTGGTGTTTTTGATAAGCTGACGGCCGTGCTGAAATGTGTACCGGTGTACGACCATATCCCTAAGCCATGCAGGGAGAAGTTCGCACATGATCTGAACGCCTTGCTGACGGCTGTTTGTAACGACCCTGGTGACCCGGCTCACTGGGTTAGACTCCACTGTTTTGTCCCATACGTCTTACAGAAGACTTCCAGAGGAGGTCGCCGGGTCAACCAGGGCAATCTGGTCAACAAGCGTCTAAGCGAATATTCAACTATTGGTCTTGAAACCCTGGTACTGTGCTTTGATGGGTTCAATAATGCCAAATCACAAAAGCACAACCCCGATCGATGGATCAACGCTGTGTCATCTTGTATTGAACAGGGAAACCTGTCCTCGGCGGTCAGACTTGTCTGCTCGCCGGAGGGCCTGGCGGAGAGCTCGCCGGCCACCTTCGATAAATTATGTTCTATCCACCCAAAAATTCCGGTGGACAGGCGGGTCTTTCCCGCATTGACACCAACGGCTGGTTGCGTTTCTCCCGCCGAGGTGCTGAGGGCCGTTAAATCTTTCAAAAACGGTTTTTCTGGAGGCCTGGATGGCCTACGACCCCAGCACCTTAAGGATGTTTTTTCAGGCCCCTTGCCAATTGACGACACACTGAACTCCGTAACCCAATTCATTAATTTGATCCTATCTGGAGCTTGCCCACTCTCCGTCCGCCGGTTCTTTTTTGGAGGCCGGCTAATAGCTTTAAATAAGAAAGACGGAGGGGTCAGACCGATTGCGGTCGGGAACGTTTGGAGGAGGTTGGCCGGCAAATGTGCCTTGGCCCTGGTCGTGGTCGAACTCAAGACCAAGTTCTACCCGACTCAGTTGGGTGTCGGGATTAAGGGTGGCGCTGAGGCCGCTGTTCATGCGGTTCGAAGATTGGTCACCGACCTCCCCGATCAATGGGGGTTTCTGAAACTGGACTTTAAAAATGCCTTCAATGCCTTGAGAAGAGACTCGATGTTGGAGGCTGTCAAACTTTTTTGCCCCAACATCTATAATTTTTGCCATTCTGCTTATGGCGGAGTCTCTTCCCTTGGCTACCACTCTTGGGTTGTAGAATCGTCCGAGGGGGTACAGCAGGGTGATCCCCTTGGTCCTTTGTTGTTCGCACTAACTCTTCATCCACTCTTAGAAAAAGCTTCGTCCACCTTCGTTTGCGCTTATCTGGATGATATCAGCATAGCTTCGGACGGTCCAACTCTGGCCGATGGCTACGAATATTTGAAGCATAACTCCGCTGCAATTGGCTTAGAGTTAAACATTAAAAAATGCGAACTTCACTGCCAAAGTTTATTTCAGGTGCCACATGCGCTGGCTGAAATACCCAGAGTTGGTGCGTCAGAACTGAGTTTTTTAGGCACACCCTTGGTCGAGGGCGATTATCAAATGAAGTTTTTTGACCAAAAGCTCTCTGAGCTTGAATTCGCCCTGGGTCGTGTTTCCTGTCTTTCGGCCCATGATGCCTTGACTATTATCCGCAATGCCCTCAGTTTGCCCAAATTGATGTACTTCCTGCGTACATCTAAACACATTGACCCTTCTAAATTGGGCAAATTTGACGGAGCCCTGCGCACCGCCCTGTCGTCGATTTGCAATGTTCAAGTGACCGACAGCGGTTGGTCCCAGGCTCAGCTGCCGGTGCGATTTGGTGGGCTGGGGTTGCTTAGCGTGGTTCAGCTGGCTCCCGTCGTTTATAATTCTTCTGCCGCTGCCACTCTCGACCTACAGTCTTCTCTGCTCCACCGGTTTTTTTGTTGCCGCGATATTCTTCCCCCAGCGTCCGCCCCGGGGGACCGTACGCACGTCCAAATTTTGAACGAAGAATATAAAAAAATCTTTCAAAATTTGTTGTCTTCATGCGGCGACGACTTTTCCACCGCTCGTTTGTTGGCCATGTCCAGCGTTGCCAGCTGTGGGTGGTTGAGATCGTGGCCTAACACCTCTGTGGGCACCAGGCTTGACGACGAGTCTGTAAGATTTGCCATTGGCTTCAGACTTGGCCTGGTCATTCAAAATAAATACACGTGCCGATGTGGCGCTGAGGCGGACGAGTTTGGGCACCACGGTTTGGTTTGTCGCCTGGGTGGGGGCCGTCAACTACGTCATTCAGCGCTAAACGATTACATTTGTCGGCTCTTCTCCAAGGCTTCAATCCCGGTTCTCAAGGAACCATCCGGCATTTCTGCGCATGATGGTAGGCGACCGGACGGATGCACGCTAATACCTTGGAGAGCCGGCAGATGTTTGGCGTGGGATGTTACGGTCCCTGGCACCCTCGCCGAACGTTACGTAAACCTGACAAGTAAAGAATGCGGTTTGGCCGCGGCCAGGGCAGCGGACGAGAAAATGAAAAAATATGGGAGTGCCTTCCCCTCGATGGAATTCTTGCCAATATGCATCGAGGTTCTCGGCCCGATGGACCCCAACACCCTTAAATTTCTTAAGGAAATAGGCAAAATGATCAGTGTCAGATCAGGTGACAGCAGGGAACTGTTTTTTGCAACCAACCACATTTCGTGCTTGTTGCAGCGGTTCCTGCGTGTCTGTGTGCTTGAAAATATCCAACTGAATGCCGACATGTGCAATTAACGACAAATCAAAGTGTTAATCCATTTGTTACTTGATGTTTGACGGTTCAGTGTCACTCATCATGTTTTGGTTTTAACATACATACATACATACATACATACATACATACATACATACATACATACATACATACATACATACATACATACATACATACATACACACATACATACACCTACGAAGTCATGCTCACTCGACCCAATACCGACGCATGTATTCAAAGAATATGCTGACTGTTTTATTGTTTACTTAACGGACTTAATCAACATGTGCTTAACGAAGGGTGTAATGCCACAGGTTTGCAAGCATGCAATAGTCACGCCAATTCTAAAGAAGACAGGATTAGATAAATCAGATCTGATAAACTATAGGCACATACACACATACATACACCTACGAAGTCATGCTCACTCGACCCAATACCGACGCATGTATTCAAAGAATATGCTGACTGTTTTATTGTTTACTTAACGGACTTAATCAACATTTGCTTAACGAAGGGTGTAATGCCACAGGTTTGCAAGCATGCAATTGTCACGCCAATTCTAAAGAAGACAGGATTAGATAAATCAGATCTGATAAACTATAGGCCGGTGTCAAATTTGTTATTCGTTTCTAAAATTATTGAACGTTCCGTTGAGTTAGTTTTAAATAATCATATAAATGAAAATGGTATTTGGCCTTCGCATCAATCTGGATACAGAAGGTTTCATTCGACCGAAACAGCTCTATCGGATATATTCTCTCATGTTTATTCAGCAGTTAATGTACAAAAAGTAACTTTGTTGACATTCCTGGACATGAGTTCGGCGTTCAATACTGCGAATCATAAAATCCTGCTGGACAGACTGAAATATTGTTATGGTTTAAATAAGATTGCGTTAGCGTGGTTCGAATCATTTCTTACTGGTCGGACTCAGCAGATTTCTTACTCAAGTGGTCTCTTGGAACCAATGAAACTTACATCAGGGGTACCTCAAGGATCTGTTCTTGGACAGATTCTTTTTAATTTGTACGCTGCAGAGATATTGGATTTACTAAATAAAATGGTTATTATTGCCATGGGTACACAGATGACATGCAGATTTGTGTTTTACGTTTTCCAGATGAGATGCCTACCGTATTAGAGAAACTGACAAAAACTATATCTGATGTCGGCTCGTGGCTGGGTCAAAGTAGGCTAAAGTTGAATCAGACTAAGACTCAGTTCATGTTGGCTGGTACATGGCAACAAACGTCAACGGTTGAACCTTCATCGATTAACATCAGCATGACTGATATAAGTTTCAGTAAAACGGTTACCAATTTGGGAATTGCGATGGACTCCCGCATGACAATGGGTCCACTAGTCAGTCTATTGGTTAAAAAATGTGTGTTCCAACTACGTCAATTACGTCAAGTCACAAAATCGGTAGATAGAGATAAAATGACTCTATTAGTACATGCTTTCGTCAACTCTAGATTAGATTTTTGTAACAGTCTTCTATATGGCATAGCTGATAAACTGTTGTCTAAACTTCAGATGGTTCATAATCAGGCTGCTAGAATGATATATCGCAAATTAAAATTCGATCATGCATCACCAATTCTAAAGAAGTTGCATTGGCTGCGTGTTAACAAAGAATCATGTTCAAGTTGGGTGTAATGGTATTTAAAAGTTTAAATGGTCTGGCTTCGAAATATTTAGAAGATAAGTGTATTTGAATTTCATCTATGTCATCACATGGGCGTCTAAGGTCTGCTGATTCAAACACGCTGTATGTTAGAGATCGGAATCTGAAAACAGCAGATAGAGATTTTGCAGTTGCTGGGCCTATTTTTTGGAACAGCCTACCAATCGAACTACGTATATCCGGGTTATCATTAGCTGAGTTTAGAAAAGGTCTAAAGACATACCTATTTGGTAACTCCTAGTGATCTCAACCGATGATGGCTTCGCTTTCAACATGCTTCATACGAGGAGAGCGCTGATGAGAAGCAATTATAATTGGCGCTATATAAATACAATATTTGATTTGATTTGATATACACATACATACATACATTCATAAATGTGTGTCGTATTGCAAAAACGTTTCATTGCATCAGGTGGATAAAGATTTGTACGCTGCTCTGAATATATCAGAGTTACATAATATCGATAATAATAAATGCAAAAGTTTATTGAAAACATTTGCACGGTTTAGATGGTCACCAAATTCATCGAATAATACCAAAAATAATTTCATTGGATCAAATTTTATCAAATTTTATCAAATCAAATTTTAGATATTTTGAAACGCATTTGAATAATAAAGTTCGCAAAAAACTGTTCAATTAATTATTCTTATTTAAAATGATCGCAGTAAAAAATGTGTATGGCTGATGGAAATGCTTTTAACAAATCGTTAAGTAAATTAACGTGCGTTATCGTCACCCATTTGTTTAAATGACATATTAGATCAATACAACCAACATACATTAAGCACCATATAGGTTGGTTTCATTTTATTATTGAAAATATACATAACCTCTTTCAAATATCAAAGTAACGCTAAACAAGCAACAAATTTTTAGCTGACTTGCCCACAATGGACAATTAAAATGTGTAAAATATTTTAACGAATTGTTAAAGTTTTTACAGAATATAAAATAATTTTATAATAAATACCAAAAAATGTATTCCGATTTTAAAGCTGAACTAGTTAGTTACGCAGAAAACACGACAATAAGAGGCGTACCGCGATTTGTTAAGACAAAAGATCCAGTACTGAAGAAGCTCTGGGTGTTGTTTCTGATTGCTTGCACTGTGACTTTAACTTTTTTTCTGTACGTTGCCATCAGCAAGTATAATTATTGGCCCATTCGGACTAAATACGGTGAAAAGGTTTATTTTATTTTTTTTACATTAAATATCAGATTATTGACAATTTGTTACTTTAAAACGCAAAATTGTTAATCGTTGAAATGATATTTTCTCGTTTAGTTGAAGTTGTTGTTTTTGAAACCTTTTTTTTAAAAAAAGAAATACATTTACTAATAAATATTTTTAAATCTATTAAGCCAATTAAAATTTTTTATACAAAAAAGTACAAAAAGTTTTTTACAAAAATGTAAAAAAAATACAGTTGCCTTTGTACAAAAATTCAGGTTGAGGGCAAAATTGCCTTCCCAGATATCACAATATGCAATCTTGATTCGTTCGCTGCTGGCTATCCAGAAATATTACCCATTGAAGAATTTCTATTATTGTTTTTTAAAAATAAAAAGATGATTTTGGAGCATTTAGTAAAAAACGAAAGTTTCAGCCAGTCCTATGCCCAGAAAATATATGAAGAGTTTAACTCCATTACAGGTTACATTTTAAACATACCAAAAAATTGCGATATAAAAATGGATTGTCCAGATTTCATTATTCAGTGTCAAATCCATCAAAGTAACTGGCCCGATGATAACAAGGACTGTTCAAATTATTTTGAAAAACACTGGAGCCCAAATTACTACGTTTGTTATACATTGAAAACAAGTAAGCTACAAACATTGAGCAACAACATGTCTGTCAGGGGACTATACTTAATGTTGAACATTGGACCACCTAGTGTGAAACAAATTCCTTATCAATATTCTTTCACGCGTTCTCAAGCAAGAGGTGTTCAGGTAGACGTCCACAGATCTGGAACTCCTCCGAGTCCAAAAAATGGCTTCAGTGTAGCTCCCGGAACTGAAAACATCGTTACAATAGTTCAGACAGAGAAACATCGGCTGGATAAGCCGTATAATAAGTTTGTATTGTCGAGTTTAAATATTTTTCATATGGTTTGATTTTGAAAAATCGTTTTAAATTATAATACGTTAAGACTTTTGAATAATTCAATAATTTTCTAGATTTGGTTGCACGGCTGAAACCATTTTGAACGTTTCGCCCAACGAATTTTACACACGTGATTCATGTATTGAGTTCTGCAAGCAAAAAAACATTTTAAAAAACTGCGGATGTGTGTCTCATTATTTAGAGGTACCTCTCTCGTACATGAACACTACAAACATGTGCGGCAATTTCTCGCTCGACAGCGATCAAATTAAAGAACACGGGTTTAACGTTTTCTTAATGAATAAAAATGTTTCTGATAACTTTCAATGCTCTCAAAAGTTTCTTAAAGGAACTTGTGAAAGCAGCTGTTTGACACCTTGTGATGAAACTATCTACGGGACTTTTCTCTCTACGGCTTCATGGCCTCAAAATTCTCTTCAAATTGACCTCTTTGAAAATTTTATTTACGAAAAAAATTGCACTAAAACTCATCCCGAAGTCGCCAAAAGATATAAATTATACACAGATATATTGGAACATTTTTATGAATCAAACCTCACCATGACCGATGCAATCAATACAAATTTGAAAGCAACCTCGATGAAACTGAATCAAATACAAGAATCTTTCCTTACTATCAAATTTATAATAAAAGAAGACATCCCGTATTATGATATCGAAGAAGCTGCCTACACGTGGGACACTATGGTCGGGGTTGTCGGAGGAATGCTCTCTCTTTGGCTCGGAGTTTCGGCGGCTACCTTCATGGAAGTTGTAGATTTTGTCTATAGGTTGTTGATGAAACGCTGCCAGAAAAAAAGTAATACAGTTGCAATTTAAACCTTATTTTAAATGAACATTTATTTTTTCAGCTGTTCATATAAACTTAGACATCATTTGTATATAAATTTTTTATTACGTTTAGACGCCAGAGGGAAGATTTTAAAATTTGTTCACATCTTCCACATTTTTATTAGTTTGGTGAAGCTTGTCGATATTCTATTCCTCGAGTTATTTTGATTTACAAGTATCCACGCATTATTTGAAGGTAAATTTAAATATGAGGAGCTTCGTTTGATTAAAATAAAGAGATGGACGTCGCTATTCAGTATAAAGTTAGAATTGCATGAATGAGGATTAATTGCAGATAGTAATTACTAAAAAAATAAACTTGAATAAAAATCTACCAAATTTTCCCATTTTCAAGCAGATAAATGCTTCATTATATTTTATAAAATTTCGTTTTTTCAAACAAATAATCTGTTATAAAATTTTGTTTTTAAGCAGATCCATCATAAAATTGTGACAAAAATCGAAATGTTGGTAATTTGTTCTCACTTAAACTCCAATATGCATTGGCCTTTTCGTACCAACACAGTATGCATTCTAATTTTAGCACTTTTTTGTCCTTGAAATGAAAATGATTAAGTTCAATTTTCCCAACCGCACATCTTATT
>NW_008705398.1:2588124-2601659 GCF_000326865.2 Helobdella robusta | reverse complement strand
TTTTGTTAAAAAATAATTATAAGTTAAAAANCTAGTTGAAACATGTTAAATGAGCACTATTTAATTATTCAACCAGTACATTGGAACAGGAACAAATTTCTCTACATTTAAAAATGAAACAGTTACCCTTTGCTTTTCATTTTTTGAACAAAATGCAGTTTCAGACGGCGTGAATGGACATTCCATCTTTTCCAAAATGTCCGTTATGTTCTTCATGGCCACCATCACTTCTTCCACATTTGTCAAAAAAAAACTTTTTTAAATTTTCCGTTTTCTGTTGTTTCTAATCTTTCACTTGCTCGATTTTATCTAGTATATTGAAAATAATTTTTTTTTATTTCTAGACATAACAAATTAAACTATCAACAATAAAACTGATAACTCTAATTCAAGAACAACAAAAGTTTATTTTCTTTGGTACTGAGACAACGTTTTAAATCATGGAATTTTTTAATTTTTAGTTCTCCTTTGTTTTTTTAAACCAAAAAACAATCAAAAGAAACAGTTTAACAATGAATAATTTTAAGAGTTAAAGAAGAGTTAAACATGTTAAAGGAAGACAATTCAACGTAATAATGCAATAGCTGCATTGAAAAAGTGACAAATTTCTTTACGTTCACAAAAGAAACACATGCAGTCCATTAAAAAGTCCATAAAATTGTTTAATTATTGTCTAATTCCACAAATTACTACCTTATACAAAAAATAAAGAAACACTCAAAACCATCAAGTCCGAATCTTAACAGTTCACAACTTTAGGGAAGAACCTAAATAGTAGGAAAGTGATAAGTACGAGAACCATCACTTCAAGTGCAAGTACAAATGTTCAAGTGCAAGTTCTATAGTAAAGTACAGAAACTATTATCTCAAAGGTAAATGAACAAAGAAAACACTAAACAATCAAGCAAGTCAAAAACTCATATTTTAAATCAAAAATATATTAAATCAAAGATATATTGTTGCTAGAAATCTACTGGAGTTGATTTTTCCAAATCCAGTCGTAGCCGAATTAAAAAACACAGATTGTTAACTTGTGGAAATGACCTCACTAGCTTGCCTACATTTATCTTAAACTTAATACAAAACTTGAAATATTATACCCCTGCCAATAAACTAACATGTATTTAATTGAAATTTCAAAAATACTATCACACACAGTATCACTTAAAGTATCACATACATCATATAATGTCAAACTGTATCACATATATCTCACAGTATCACATAATGTATCACATAAGACATACAAATGGAAACAAACATATAAAATAACTGAGAAATTGTAAATGTCTAAAAATTTAACAAAAAGGAACAAAGAACCAAGCTATAGACTAAAACTGAAGCTGACAGTTGATGCCAGAATTAAACTTATTCAGAAAAGTAATATACATAATTTCAATAAAGAAATAATTTCAACTATTAAACTATTTGAACCAAAAATGTCATATGGGTGGGACGAAATCGCAATGAAAATTGTAATCGCTACAATTGACACGATTGCTCATGGCGAACGAATAACGATGCCTGTTGAAATTATGATGAAACGAGCGATACGAACATTGACAGCATCGAAAAGACTCGCCCACACTCAGAAATTTTTTATTTCGACTGACAATCTAAATTTTCGTCAATTAACTAACTAACTGGAAAATTGCCAAAAATTTTTAACGGCTACTTTATACAGGCACTGAATACCAGACATAATTTCATCTACTCAAACAATTCTAAAAGTAATATACTCCATCATCACATATTACGATGTGGTCCAAGAGTGTGAAAAGAGTTGTTGAGGAAGGGATATGATCTTATTATGATTGTCATGTGTTGTGTAGTTAATGAAAACAGTGCTGGCAATCACTTGTGTGTATTGCTGTGATTAATCACTCGTTCATTCAACCGTTAAAATCGTTAGAAAAGGCACAATAACTAATCGACAGGTAAATCACGGAATAAAACCAATCATCAATAATTAAGCTTCTCACGTCAGACTAATATATTGAGTTCTTTTAGCTCTGGCATTCTTTACTGCAATGAGTTTCCAACTATCAAAATCTTGCTTTTGACACTAGTGTTGTAATCTCCTGAAGATCCCAGTTCTAAAACCAGTGTTGTAACCTCCTCGACTTCGTAACTGCCAACCCCGATGTTATAGTTTCAATAATCTCTATATCTCCAACACCATGTTGTAGCTTCTAACGATAGTCAAGAGTTTGTCAATCCGTAGGCTCAAGATTTCCGATAGATAAAAAACATCATAAACAAACTAAGTTGAGCGTTTATTTGAATGCCAGCTGTGATAGAAACAATAAATTAATCCAAATAGCTACGTAAATCACATTTACGACTTTGCATAGAGCCTCACTTCTACGTCAACTGTGTTCCGTCTTCTTCTTCGTTGTTCTCTCTCTGTGTCGAATTTCGCTGCTGCGTTGTTTATTACGTCCATAAATGAATTTACAACCATTTTAATTACCATACACCTTCTAATTAATTTACAACCGGTTAATTTCTCAATGGATGCTTATCAATTTCTAACTATTAGTTTTTATCTCGATTTTACGTCTGTAACAATATATATATTTCTATTTTATTTTTTTATTTTGAAATATTTATATAGCGCAAATTGAATATTTCAAAGGCGCCATCAAAAGTGAAACAAACAAAATATCTGTGCGTGATCAAAATAAATTAAAATATTCAAATTTAATGTTTATCAACAGAAAATAAATATGTTTTTAATTTTTTTAAATGTCACAAAATTAGTTCCGGGTCTTAATGAAATTGGTAAGTCATTCCAAACTGTCGGACCCGCAACCGCAATATCTTTTGCACTTATTCGTAGATGCCTAGCTGGAACCGCCAAAAGATTCATATTGTCTGATCTCAGATGAAAACATGATGCAGATGTCTTCGTGGAAAATTTATCTGAGATGTAAGTCGGTGACATTCCATTCAAGGATTTGAACACAGTCACTGCAATTTTAAAAATTATTCTTTTCTCAATCTTTACCCAGTGAAGTTCATTCAATATTGGCTTTACATGATCAAATTTCAATTTTCCAGTTACAAGTTTTGCAGCCCTATTTTGAACCGACTGAAGAATGGCAATTGATCTATCAGGCAAGTTATAAAACAGACTGTTGCAGTAGTCCAGCCGTGATGATACAAACGCACGAACCAGATTTTCCAAAGCAAATGTCTATCTCGGTAAAAATTTCTTAGATAAGTAATGCTGGAAACTGAAATCATCTTGATATGGTCTTTCATGGACAGTCTATCATCCAGCAACACCCCCAAATTAGAAGCTGTTTTACTGAAAGATATATTTACATCTCCTACTTTGATTGAAGTGATATTTATCCTTGATAACTGTTGCCATGTCCCAACCGGGAGGACTTGAGTCTTATGTTGGTTGAACTTTAATGAATTATCTGACATTCAACAGCCAACATCTGACATACATCTGCTAAATCTGTTCACCTCATCTGCAAATGCATTTGGAAAACTGGTGATCAGCACCTGAATGTCATCCGCAAAAGCATGACAAACGAATCCGTAGTAACTAATTATTTTTATTATATCTGATGTATACATAAAGCAGAAACAGGATGAGTCCCCGCACAGATCCTTGAGACACCCCCGATGAGATCAATGATACATTTGACACTTTTAAATGCAACCCGTTGTGTACGATTCTTAAGATATGACCTGAACCAGTCATGGGCAACTCCAAGAACACCATAACTGCACTGCAATCTCTTTAAAAATATTTCATGATCCACACAATCGAATGCTGATGGCATATCAAAGAATGATAGTACCGATATGTTTTGAACTTCAGTTGCAGCAAACAAACTTGATAAAACACCTCTTTGTTGTGTTTCATGGAATGGAACTGACAATATCCAGACTGATATTTTGGCATAAGATTATTATTAGTTAAGTGGTTTAGTAGAAATTTCATGACGACACACTCCATTACTTTTGAGACAAATGGCAAATTAGAAATTGATCTGTAGTTTCCAATCTCCCCATCATCACAACCTACTTTTTTTAGAATCGGAATAACTGTGGCATGCTTGAAATAGTCTGACACTATGCCTTTCCGCAAGCAAAGATTAATGAAACTTGTTAGAAAATGTATGAAATATTTTAAATACTTTTTAAAAATCTATGTTGGCATGGTATCAAGTGAACACGTTTTAGACGGAGAATCAAGTGTAATCTTCACGAGATCATTCTCAGTGATTTCAGGAAATAATTCAAACGCAGCGGTTGGTGATTGTCTATCTTCTGATAATGAAGTCGAAACACCAGATGACTTAACAGGAAGAATAATTTTTGCAATTTTATCTGCAAAAAATTTCATAAAATCACAAGCTGTGTGACTGACATTTGCATCCGATAAGTTCTCAGTGAGAACTTCTCACTTCGATTATTGCATAAAATTTTATTAATCATTCGCCACCTGTCCCTCTGGCTGCTACAAATTTTGATCAAATTGTTCCAATACCCAGTGCGTTTATCTGAATATAATTTATATTTTGCTTTCAATGAACCAACCCAACCATCACGGTGCACACTTGACAAAGGATATTACCTGCACATGTCATATTCTATATAATTAATGGAAATGGTAGTAACAATCTATAATAATCAGTGAAATCACCAAGACCTTTATAGCGAGCAGTTCATCTGAGGTTCGTCAACAGATAAGAATATGTACATATTTTCAAGTAATTCTAATGATTCAGATTGTTAAATGTGAAAGTGTTTAAGATTTGTAGAACGCCTCAATTGAGTTACCTTCAGAGGTGTTACTGAACTGAGTAAGAACGTGATCAGCGATTGTTTCGTCTTTCCCGGGAGTTAGAGACGAAACTTATGCCAACAATTTTGTCGAATTCTTACAATATTGTATATATCATTATACGTGTGTGTGTGTGTATAATATATATGAACAAGAATTTGCTTTTCTGGTTTGTTTTGCAAGTTACACGTCAAAATTTGTTCATAAGATGTAATATCTAATACATTTCTTACAAACGGAATGTTGTAAAGCTCAGACAGATAGTTGGTAACAAAGAGAGTCTGGGAATCACGACAAACCTTACATCTTTTTCGTAACAACACCTACTGTGTGCGTGCATGTTTATCGTCATTTCAAACGAAGCATAAAAATAAAAGGTTCGGCATATTTTTATTGAAAATTCATGAACAACTTGAACAAGTCATAACAAAGATACAATTTCAAGTTGACACATCAGTATTTGATGATGATAATAATAATAATAAAAAAAACCATTTGATTTACACAGCACGCGACGCAAAGATGACTCTGCTGTTATATATACACGATATGACGATGAAGAAGACGAAGATGGGAGGATGCAGTTCATTGGAAAAAAAAATGAGAGCACGATGAAGCTGTCATAAATAGAGACTGTCCGCAAATATGATGTCCCTCTTGATCAGGCGGGTACCTATGTTCGAGATAGAAATTATTGCTTTAATCCAATAGGTCATCACAGTGTTTACAATTCAAACAGAATAAAGTTAGCGCCAACACAAATAACTAAACGAAGGATGATAATGTTACAACATGCTACCTACCTTCCGCGAATTTTTTTTCCAGTTCAGCACTTCCTATGGACCTGGCGGCTAGGAACATTTGTCTCAAACACTCCTCCAACCGTCTCATGCACCTGATAATGCTACCTGTGTGCCCATGAGTGTGTGTGTATGTGTGTGAGAGAGTCAGTCGCCGATTAATATAAATCACGTGGGTTGCACGTTTTCAATGGACATCATCAACATTAAAACAATTGTGAGGACTGTGAAGAACGTAAGCGTTCAAAAATCATGTACTACATTTACGGTGCAAGAAGAGCATTTGCAACATTATGCATCGTCGAGGTTAAAAAACTAATCACTGGTGATAATTTTAGGTCTAAATAATAAGATGACAAAAAGCAAACAAACCGAAACAATTAAATAGCAATGAATTCCATAAAAATATAACAACAAAAATAATCATAATAATCAATAATTATAACAAAAAAAATAACAAAATGTTTGATGAAACGTTATATAACACGGCCTTGTAAGCATCGCCAACCTTCAAAAATTTCGGACATCTGACAGATTCGTGCAAACGATTCCCCGTTAGCCCACGCATATACGACGTTCATCATGTTTGGCTTGAAGGAGTCCACGTATTCGTCTTCATCCACGTTCAGCCTCACTTCATCACTCACCTTCGCTACCATCCTGGCTGTGTCCTGTTCAGTATGTGTGTGTTGTGTGTGTGTCTGTGTATGTGTGTGTCTGTGTATGTGTACGTATCATTGAAACAAAATGTTGCAACACAACGTAACAGCATCATGTACATACATCTCCCAACGACACAATAGTAGCGGCAAAAATTACAAACCTGTAACTTCCTAAATAGACCAAGCAGCTTTTCACTCAACTTGGGTATCTCAGAGCACTTCTCTTGAAAGGCAAAACAGCTGAGAAGAGCACAGGTCTCCTGGGCAGTCAGGTTGTTGAACACTCCGTCAAACAACAGCTCCGTTGCCACCAACTCATCTGCACTGTTTTTTAAATGGTAACATGACACACCATGGATAAACATGAAGAATACGACATAATATAAGATTAATTTTGATAACGAATCAACAGCAATGCCGTCACAAGACACAACACAAAATGAAACACATTTGCATGAAAGAGATGCATACTGCAATGTTTGCTCACGTGATCTGAGGATAACAAACAGTGTACAATCACCACAACATACAGATCAATCGTGCATATACGCCTGTACTCCTACGTGCACTGCACAGCACAAATTTTAAGCATACTGACCCATTGATGAGACAAGCCACTCGACCCTTGACCTCAATGACATCAGAAGCGTCTGTGTACTTCAACCTGCGTAACACACGTTTCCTTTTCTTCAACTCCACCATCTGCAGCAAGGACTTCTTCTCCTTCAACTCTCTCTTCATATCTTTCATATCTTGCAACAACTACATAATGGAGCGTAAATGAACGTGATGGTGAACAAATGTGGTGGTGAACGAATGTGATGGTAAACGAATGTGATGGTGAACGAATGTGATGGTTAAGATGCAAACGATGCACCACACGAGCATGAACCACCACTGACGACAACATACCTTTTCCTTCTCTTCAAACTTCGAACAAAGTTGCAACACTTGTTCGCTGTTGTGTATCACATGGTTCTTCAGTCGGTCCTCAAAATCTTTAATTCTCTGTTGGGTTCACATCATTCATAATGTTACAGCACAATAACAAGAGCGTGTAAATCACGATGCTTCATCAGATCATGAACGTGTACACGCATGCAAAATGGTATAAAAAATTGGCTGATCAGATGCGCCCACGGGCCACTTGCAAACAAGATTCACACGATCTGCATTAAAATATTCGTTTAGAGGCAAAGTTCAGATTTTCAATGTAAAGTTTTAGGAGGATGAAAGGTATCGAGGATCAAAAGAATTTGCTTTAATAGATAAGCTTAAATACAAAATTTTAGAAAGACATTGGGCGTCGAAGAGATAATTTTGGAAGGAAGGAAGGTTTTTTTTGTTGAACTGTTTGTTGAACTGTTGTTGATTCATAAAAATGGAATGTCAGAGATCCTGAGGTGAACCAACCCTCTCCTGGTAGGAGGACGGCTGAATTGGAAACAAGGTGGACGTCAAAATAATTTCGGGAAAGGAAGCAGGTTCGCAAAGAAGGAGGCAGCCAACCACCAGACGAAGTGATGTTGACTGATGCAGAGACTCAGTGATATACTTCTAAACAGATAGTACCAACCAGAGGAAATAAATTATAAAAGTTATGACCCGTACATACAAATTTAAACAATAACATCAGCAACAGTAATAACAAGACATCCAAAACACAACAGCACAATACAAACACCAACCAATAACTATTTGATGTAACGAGGGGAATCAGAACGAACCTTAACAAGTTGTATGAAGCTGTCGTCCCGGATGCCCATGTCCTCGATGGGATCGAGCAGTGGCAAACCGTCCGGAAACTTCTTCAACACAGTCTGTGTCGGTATTATAGTTAGTAAAATTATACCAATCATGTATTTATTCATTCATTTATTCGTTCATTCAATTCATTTATTGGTTCATTCACTCATTTATTCATTCATTCAATTCATTTATTATTGCGCAGCATTGATTTCTTGTTGAAGAGAGAATTGCGTGATGTTGTGCCAAAAATGTTTGCAAGCACTGCCCAATATAACATCCCGAAGAAGAGAAGATGGAAAGCCATGCGCTGCCCAACAGGTGTTATGGCGATTATGCGAAGAGCGCTATATATATATATATATATATATATGTATATATATATAGCCTCACCAAACATTACAGATATCCTATCTTATATAAACAGCATGCATACAATCACATCCACTTCAAGTTTGTGTGGTGATATTCAACTTGAATGTCACTTCATAAAATATTCATATAATTGAATGTGAGATAAAACAATGGCAATGTTACTGATGTAATGATGATGTTGATGTCAACAATGGTGACGTTATCGCTAATGATGATGTCTTAATGATGATGGCAGAAAACAAAGAACCTTGAGAGCAGCCAGAACAGACATGCGAGCATCCACGTGCACCAGATCTTTAGGCATGTAAATACGAATGGAGCTTATTGGTGATATCACTTGCAGATTCATTGGCACTACCTTTATATTTTATTCATCATCATTATCATCATTATCATCATCGTCATCATCATCATCATTATCATCATAATCATCATCAATATTATAATTGTAATTACTGAAGTTGACAGTAATTTAGTCGGCATAGCGTCATGTATTTCGAACAATAGCGTGAGAAGGGCCGCAAAATGTTAACAACGAGAAGGTTGGGAACCTGCATCTCTGCCTTCTCGTTGCTGCTGCACGGTCGGATGCTGTTGACGTCATTTGGCCTGATGGAGTCCCTGCTGACCTGGAGGAGGACGTCGACGACGTACATGACTTCAGCAGGCGGCCCACCCTCCACTGCCGATGCCTGCATGTTCGTTCGTTATGTTAACTTTATTTTTTTAGATGGTACAAAATAAACATTCCTGCAGCATAATAACCAGGTCCAAATGTATCGAATAAGAAAATAAAGGTTACAGGTTACCAGATTTTGCAAAATATAAAAATTTGAACGGAAAAACTAATCAGCCTCGCGTTTAAAAACATAATAAAAACTGTGACATCACTTTAAAACAGCAACTGAAATAATAACATGACAAAACATAAAAAACAAATAATGTGCAAACAGATAGGAGCAGAATTAAAAGAATGAAGTGAAGCGTAGAGCCCACCCACCTTTGCAGTCTGGTTGGCTTTCCTCCTAAAGTTGACCACAACTCCCCATCCAAAGTCCACACCTTCACTGACCACCTGCGAAACATTTGATGATACATTGACTGAAGACGGACCAATAATTAGTAGCAAATAATGACGTAGAATCAACATTCTGAAGGAAATATGAACTATTCAAAGAGACAGACACACCGTTAAAAACAATAAGCCACTGCGGTGTAACATCTACATAAGGCATAACATCTAGATAATGGCACTATCTGTAGTTATCTGTCAAACCACACATAGCACACCACGTAAAATGTACAGACACATTCCATCCACCCACGAGCCCACCTTGACAAGCCTCCCAGGTTGAAGAAACGGCAGGATGTACTGAGGTTTCTGCATGTAGCTGATCATTTCGAGGTTCAGTTTCTGCAGAGGTCGTTTGATGCGATAGTAGGAAGCCACCTTCTCCTCCTCTGCGAACTCCATGCATTTGTACAATTCCTCGGCCCTCTTCATCTCTGTTGATCCATCGTTCAGAAGAATTAATTTTTTATCATTAACATCACGAAATCAGTGAGGTATATCCAAGTCGAACTTTGAAATAACAAAAGCACCTACAGCATACGATATCGTATAATTAAAAAAGTATGCCGTAAGGGACTTGATCACCTTAAAGTTGAACATGGGAGTTTTGTAGTTAATAGTTAGTCTCCAACATTTCAAGCAATGATGTTTTATTCAGCATGTAGGAACATTTTGTGGGGCCGTTCGCCATCACAGAAATAGACCCGCACTGACATCATTAGAGCGATGAAGATTATTGGATGATGATCACAAGAACGATAATAATGATAAGGACGATGGCAAATGATTTGACGCGATGACTAACTTTCAACAATGGCAGGTATGGACTCGTAGTTCTGGAACTGATAGAATGACCTCTCGAGCATGTACTCGGGGTTGATGTCTTCAACGCGCAACATGTTCAGGACCATGTTGTACTTCAAGTGGAAAGCACTGTTCAGTGGGTCAGGCTGGCCCTGCAGGTATTTCAATCATACAATATTTCAATCATACAACATCTCAATCATGCAACATCTCAATCATGCAACATCTCAATCATGCAATATTTCAATCATACAACATCTCAATCATGCCATATTTCAATCATACAACATCTCAATCATGCCATATTTCAATCATACTACATCTCAATCATGCAATATTTCAATCATCCAACGTTTCAAGCAAACATCCTTTCAATCGTTCAACATTTAAACCACGCAACATACAAGTTTAATTCCAGTTATTTAGATTAGCATTACAATTCCTTATCTAAAGGATTACTAATGATTAAGATTAGCATTATATAATAAAAAAATTTCAGATGACATCTGGCTGAGGTTAAAAGCAGGCAAGCAAGCAAGCCATCATACCTTGAGGATCTGCTTGCCAATTTCAGGACTGATCTTCTCATCTAGCATGAGGATGACGATCCCCTTGTCGTCGAGACCTCTCCTGCCTGCCCGTCCACTCATCTGGATGTACTCGCCCGATGATATCTGGAAATAAAACCAAATGTATTAGGACAAAAAAAACTTGTTAAAATAATAACACATTTTAAAAGGGGCTATAACAATTAAAAGAAACATGTTGTAAAATTTTATACTGTAAATTTATTAATATTCTCGATTTAAAAGATTTTTACAGTCTTCTACTGTCAGCTTAATTTTATGTGGTATAATTATTTTATCCTAGAATGAAGAAACACCAGCTCGCAAAAGATTCATCTGACATCCAACTTGAATTGCGTTGCATTTTTCAGTATAAAAACCCAATTAAAAACCAAACGCCATAACTTGGAAAAGAAGGGATAACAGAAACATCTTTAATTATAATTAATTAAGTTTAATTATTTGGTTTGCAACTGAAATATTTTAGTTGAACTCATTTTAAACATTTTAACCAAACTATTTTTCAGCTAAACTATGCAGGAAACTACAAAAAATAGTTAAACTATTTATTAGTTGGCAACTATTTAGTTCAGCTGTGTCCATCCCTGAAAACTAGTTGTAAAAATGTCCTAGGAAGAAATGCTGAACATGAATTCAATCGTAATTATATGAAACAAGACATTCCTTTCTTACATTTGAGCACTTTGTACAAGAATACTTAACGGATACCCTCATGCTTACGTTACTATTAGATTTCAATCACGCGACACGCCCCCAGTACTTATTTATTACATCACTTAGTAATTGCTATAGGGAGGTAATCAATAAGTAATGGTGTTATGTTACATTACATACGTTACATTAATAATATTTGCTTATAGTCCATTCAACCATGGTTGATTGAGAGCAACAAAAAACATTTACTGACCCATCTGAAGTCCTTGCCATCAAACTTGCGGGCATTTGTGAAGAGGACTGTTCGGGCCGGCATATTGAGACCCATCGCAAACGTTTCCGTGGCACACAGAGCCTGTTGTTGTTCGGTTGTTGTTCAGTTGTTGTTTGTTTGGTGTTTGGATGTTGTTTGGTTGTTGTTCGGTTGTTGTTCAGTTGTTGTTTGTTTGGTGTTCGGTTGTTGTTCAGTTGTTGTTTGTTTGGTGTTTGGATGTTGTTCGGTTGTTGTTCAGTTGTTGTTCGGTTGGTGTTTAGTTGGTGTTTAGTTGTTGTTTGGTTGGTGTTGTTGTTGTACGTTATGATTTATTTATGATAATGTTGAATGATGTTGTTCACGTGATAGTTTATGTTGTTCCGCGTCAATAAATTTATGTTCACAAATATTAAGCAACATAGGAGTCAGCTTGATGTGGGTGGATGATATGGAACATCCATGATAACTTATGATGATGATGATTATGATAATAATAATATTAATATATTTATTCATACAAGTTATAAACATCAGTATATATGTGCTAGATATATAAACAAGCAACAATACATTGGTAACTACATCAAAAACTAAACACTGTCAACAATCATACTACAGCATCAACAACAAACAAACACCCACCAACAACAACAACAACATCATCATCAACAAACAACAACAAACAAATGGAGAAACCTTAATGAGTCCCTCCGCAAAAATAATTTCGATGACTTCTTTAAGAATAGGAAGCAATCCAGAATGATGGATGCCAATGCCCTTCAACAACAAGGGAAGCACGTGTTCGATCTGCATTATGAATTTATTTAAGCATTTATTGAATTATTTAATTAATTCATTCATTCATTCAATAAATTATTTATTTATTAATTTATTAACTCACCCCTATGTTCAACATTGTTTCTTTAAATGTTAAAAAAGTCTATTACACTCTGCCCAGATTCAGAGGGACCCACAACAGGCCACAAACACCGGACATGAATACGTGCTAAACGACGCATCACACGCGAAGCATGTGATGGGCGGGGATCTTTTTGTCATATTCGAATCGAACCCGGTCGCTGCGAAACAGCAGCAGACGACCTTAACCACTAGGCCATTACACCGTCACAATTTTCATTTTATCACACGTTACACTTCAACTTTTTTAAAACTTAATCGCTTGTGGTAGTGATGGAAATATTTTTAAATGCAAGATGTCACTTCACTGAGAGACAAACGACTACTATAGCTTACTACTACTCAACTAGTGACACTTACAAACTGTTAGCGACAAATACAATAGAAACAGACCTTTAAGTGATACTAAATGTTAGTAGGGTTAGGGTTAATGGCGGGCCCTGATGGATTATGATGGTTCTTAGCAAGGATATGAATTAGAGTAAATGCTCATTTAACCCAATGCTCATTAATTAATTAATCAATCAATCAATCTACATTTAATCTCAATCAAACTAATTTACATTTGTCCTGTTGGTTGAATGTGAAAAATCATTTTAAAACTTTTGGCAAAGCATAAAAAAGGTTGAAGGCCATTCTCTCCTTTGCACTTGCTTCAGAGGTTTCAACGACAAACACACACAGCGAACATGAATACGCCTGAAAAGCACGCATCATACACATTGCATATGATAGGCGGGAATCTCTTCGTATTCGAATCCGGTCATTGCAACAGCAGGACCAGGCGCTTTAACCGCTTTAACGGCTCAATGATGAATGTGAACTAGCAAAAGCCTTCAAGTGATGTGCGTGTT
>NW_008705398.1:2547666-2588074 GCF_000326865.2 Helobdella robusta | reverse complement strand
CGTGCTTGTTGCAGCGGTTCCTGCGTGTCTGTGTGCTTGAAAATATCCAACTGAATGCCGACATGTGCAATTAACGACAAATCAAAGTGTTAATCCATTTGTTACTTGATGTTTGACGGTTCAGTGTCACTCATCATGTTTTGGTTTTAACATACATACATACATACATACATACATACATACAAACAAACAAACAAACAAACAAACAAACAAACAAACAAACAAACAAACAAACAAACAAACAAACAAACAAACAAACAAACAAACAAAACAAACAAACAAACAAACAAACATACATACATACATACATACATACTACATACATTCATATATACAGCTTAAAATTAACAACACAAAAATAAAATGGAAGCATTTAAAACAGCTAGTCAATGATTGACTAATAATGATCGAAATTAAACTGAATAAAAAAAATAAATAAAAGATTAAATGAGTAAATGAACGAATAAATGAATTAGTGAATGAATGAATGAATAAATGAATGAATGAATGAATGAATTAGTGAATGAATGAGCACCTGAGGCAACTTTCTGTCTTCATCGGAGAGAGTGTCAATTGCATTGTTGAAGATCAACTGAACCAACTTCTTCTCATGATCTGAAGACATTTGGATGTTGTGGTGATGAAAGTCATACGTAGTTAAATGATAGAGCAAACCGCTGAGGTGACATTCCTACTTTTACTACTGTCGGTAATAATCACAACAGCAGCAACAACAATAGAAATAAATGGTCAGTAGCAAAGAACCGATTGAAAGAGCCAGCTAACCATCATTAAAATCCAACTTTGAGAGCTGTAGAGCATAGGCCTCACAGTCCTTCTTGCTGAAGCTGAATATGATGATCGGTGCAAAGTTCTTGTTCATAATCATCTTCACGATCTTGAAGCAGTTGGATTCGCCTGAGATGTAGGGGAGATTATTAATGTATCATTCACAGATACATTCAATGGTGAATGTGGCTCAACACCATTCGTGACAAATTAAGAACAAGTATTCTAAAATATATGACCCTGCACAGTATAAATGAAGAGCTAAGAATCCATAGGACGAATTAAATTGTAAACTTTATTTTATCTGAGATGAACACATTGGATAAATTAATAAAATAGATCCCATTACAGTAAACAGAAAGTTCTCCACCACCAGCAATCACCGATTGTTTTTGAAACGTAATGAACAACATTAAAATACATTGAACAGCAAGCAAAACAGCGGCCTTGAAAACCACAGCAAACAACCTTTGATGCCTCCCTTCCTGCCCTTCTGATCACCCTTGCTTGCATCGCCCGAGTCCCTCAAGATCGACATGGCTGTGTTGAAGTTGTCTTCACGGAAATTTCCCTGATGTGTGATGGAATGAAATGCGATCAAATGCAATGTAATATTATTCTCTCTTAACATTACTGAAAAGTTACAACGTAATACAACAGTCAACTAAGGCCGATAATATGCCACAATATGAAGATAAAGTTTACAAACAAAGCCTATGTTTATAATCTAAACAGTGTCCAACATTCCCACACAGCGCTCCTGGAAATGAAAACAAGAAAAAGAACCTTCTCATCGACGACCAGGTGAATGCCGTCTCCACCAGCTGGAAATATGTAATGCTGCAGTGGGGTTGGTCGATACTCTGTGTACACCACGTGGCAGGGCTGTCTCGTTTTAGGCATTAATTAATTAATTAACTGATTAACTAATTAATTAATTAACACAACAAACACACAATAACCCATTCATTCATTAATTAATTGATTGATTAACTAATTAATTAATAAATAAACTAATTTATTAATTAACTAATTAATTAACTAACCAAAAGTTTATAGTTGTTTTAGAGACACAAACAAAAAACAACTCCCTAGGAGCAACAAAATATAAACAACAACAACAACAGCAATAGCAAACCACATGCGGAACCACTAGAGACCTGCTTATGGAGGTAGGATATCCACTCGGCGAACTGCCTGGCGTTGGGGATGGTAGCAGAAAGGAAGACGTAGTGAACATTGTCCGGCAGCAGTATGATCGACTCCTCCCACACAACACCCCGCTCTGTTCGTTCATCGTTATTCACATCAAACATTTTGAATTTCATTGTTAGTAATAATATAAAAAAATAACAATAAAATAATGTTAACAATTAGTGACGTTAATGAATATATATATATACGATGGTGCTGTAAACACTTGTAGAATTTTAAAATAACATGGCAGCCAGCCTCTTTGGAATAAATACGTCGGAAAATGCATTTAAATACACACCGATGTTAATTTTATTCTATGATAGCCCAATAAGGTCTACGATGGGCAGTTGTTTGTGCTTTATAATTGCACCAGGGAAATAACAACTAAAAGTTAAACAACGGGATTTGTTAGGTGCCGATTTGTCTTCTGTATCAAATTAACACTAACAGTGAACGATGAAATTATTTGCGCCACAAGCGCTGAACATAATAATAATAATAATAATTATAATAGCAATAATTACAGCCGCAATAATATTAATAATAATTAATATTATTATCATTATTCCTATGCACTTGCAGCGTCATTGAGCTTAGGAGGATCGTACATTTCATTAAAACTCAATTTTTTATTAAACTTCATTTCTTATTATTTTGAATTGTATTTTGTCGATTGAATAAATAAAATATGTTCACATTATTATTATTATTATTATTATTATTATTATGGAAAAATATAGATGCAATGGCAACCTTTGTCACGCATGTAATGGATTTCATCAAAGATGACCCAGGCCACTTCCCTCATAATTTCCGAACCTCTGTACAGCATGCTTCTAAGGATCTGTATGCGTGTGGAGAACATCATGTTATGTGGTGTGATGTAACTGATGTGATACGATGATTGATGTGATACGATGATTGATGTAATACGATGATTGATGTGATACGATGATTGATGTGATAGAATGATTGATGTGATACGATGATTGGTGAAATATGATTGTTATGTAATACGAGAGCAGCGTCACATGATTTGATGTAATGTGGTGTGAACATGGTGTAATGAGATTGTCGTGCCATGACATGACATGACATGGTTGAGGCAGCAGTTGTTACAGCAGTTGCTGATTGTTACAGCAGTGGTATCACATAACAAATCCATTGGTCACGTGATCACGTCGTCATCCATCACTTCTCAACAGATCAATATAACATCCTTCCTCATCCCGACATATCATATTGAAATAACTAAATTAACTTAATATCGTAAATAACTTAAACGGGTCGGAACATCAGCGCCACGCTCAAACAATGTACAATTTTATCTCAAAAATACATTGCATCGGTGTATTGACAGAAAACATTATATCATATCAACACGATTCAACATATTGGCGTCAACACACAACAACCTGGATTATCATCTCATTAACATCTCATCAAACAACCAATAAGGAATCATAAAAATCAAACAATGATATTGCAAATTAACAAAAACCACTTCTCCTACAACGTCAACGACAACAATAATAACAACAACAACCGTGACAACAACAACGACAACGACAATAATAATGATGATGACAGCGAACAAATGACGACGAGAGACCTCAGTGGTCATGACGAGGCAGCTAGCATCGGGGTTGATGGTGACATCTCCAGTCATGAGCCCGACATCCTTGAACTCTACGTAGAGCTCCCTGTACTTCTGGTTGCTCAGTGCCTTGATGGGCGTCGTGTATATCACTCGTTGTTTGTTCTTCAGCGACAGTGCAACTGCATATCTGCATTCCATGGGATGGAGTATCAAAGAATTGATACGATAAATTGAAATGATATATTAAATTATATTACCTTCGTACATTTAACATTACATAACTTAATGATGCAACTCATCATACAACAACCATGTTGTCGAATTTACAAAAACTGACAAGAAATAATCTGCAATCTGCAGTCTAGTCAGATTTAAAATTAGCCAGTCTCTCTATTGTTTTTAACATTATGTAGAAATTCCTGCCCAGGTCTGTTGCACATTGTTGATGAGATGGTGCTGATGAAATGAAAGGTGGCAGTGGGAAATTATAAAGATGTTGATCGATACAGTCGAAAAAAATAATGATGATGGTGAAAATGAAAGAGAACGTGGTGGCGTGGTGACGCGATGATGCAGGGCAGCAAGAAAGTGGTGAAGAATTATGAACACAAGTGTGTTGAAATTAAATATTTGGGGGGTTTATAGAACATTTAATGTTAGGACTATCCATAGTTCTGTATACTTAGCAGTACGGATATATGTTCTATTCCCTCTTTCCACTCAGTTAGCTAGCCAGCCATGAGTACGTGTATTATTTTTGTCAATAAATTTTATTTTTCTGATTATTCCTGTTTTAATGAATTATATTTCAACAGAACATTCTAGTAGTTCTGTTTGAACAACCTTCATAACATTTAGTAATCAAAAAATCTTTTTTATCATTGAACCTTTTCAAAAATTCGTTTTTATCAAAAATACTACAAATCAACAGCAAATCAACATGTCTAATACTAAGCATAAAGAAGCACAAACAACACAAACACAAATACCGACAAACAAATCAATGTGACATACAACAAAGAAGACTAACAATGCAATAACTGTTTTGCCAGCAGATGTATGGGCAGACACAAGCACCGACTGGTTATTTTCCAAACACAAGATGGCCTCCTTCTGAAAAGGATCCAGAATAAATTTGTACTCCATGACAGGTTTGTGGTCAGGTGCCAGTGAGAGGGGTTGATATGTGATGCCCGGTGGGACTGCAACTTCATGGGTGCATGCCTCCAGTGTCTCTAGTCTGTGAATTTGTATGCGAGGCATGGCTTCGGTCAAGCTATGTGTGTCGCTTTCCTGGCTGTTGTTGGTAGTCATCTGGCGGATTTTATAATTTAAAACTAACTCACAAAACAAATATGTAACTTCATATTTAATATTAATTTTGTTGTAAACTTTAAACACTCGTTACTACAGACACTAATGTTATAACTTCTAAGATTATATTGCAATATATATATTATTTATATTATATTGTAATTACCTGGAAAAATGCAATATCATAAACCCAAGTCAATATGGTTCTCGTGAAAACGCATCAACAGAAATGGCAATCTTAGATCTGACACACAAAATTGCTTCAAATATCGACAATAAATTTTTAACTGTAGGAATTTTTCTCGATCTTAGTAAAGCCTTTGACACTATTGACCGTTCGATATTACTTTCAAAATTGTATCATTATGGTGTAAAAGATGTGACCTGGCATGGGTTCAGGAGTTATTTGAGTCAATGCTCTCATTTCGTAGAAATTGATGGTTGTCGATCTGAATTATTAAAAGCATCAGGCGGAATTCCAATAGGTTCAATATTGGGACCAATTTTGTTTAATATTTTTAAAAATGATGTTACTCTTAGCTCAAATTTAGCTAAATTTATTTTGTATGCAGATGATACAACCATACTTTTGAAAGGCATGAACTTAGCTGATCTAGTTGTTGACTGTAACCATGAGCTTGAACTGGTCTATCAATGGTTCACAGCAAATAATTTAAGACTCAACATAAAAAAAATTTATTTTCTTTTATCCTGACCCTATTATTAACATTTCTAATCTAAAAATTGATAGAATGTTTTAAATAAAGTTTTTAAGAATAATTATTTCAAGCAACCAAATTGGTCCGAACACATAACGTATATAGCTAATAAAACGTCGAAGATTATTGGTATGTTATATAAACTAAGACATAAGATACCAAAAAATATCCTGACCCTCTTATATTATTCTCTTATATTTCCCCTCATCACGTACTGCACTGCCATCTGGGGTCCAAACTGCCACATAAACCTCTTGCAAAAAACTCAAAATCATTTCATAAGAACTTTATATAATTTAAAGAGACATGATTCGACCAAATTTTTCTATCAATTAAATAAAATTTCAAACATAAAACTAAATATATATTGTCTGATTAACATCCTTTTTTTTTATAAAATAGTCATAACTAATTATTAAGGCATTAAGATGGATACTTTCACATTTGTTTAAAATAATGATAAATAATAAGGGAATATGATTGTACCATTTGTATATTAAATACCTGTTTGTATATAAATGTGTGTGTATATAGGTAAACCTTAGGTGTTATAAGTAAAATTAAAAATAAATTAAATAAACCTACAATAAATGATCTGTATTATTCATTAATTTCTCCTCACCTCATCCACTGTTTTGTTAATAACACTTTGGAATGCTTTTTAAATGAGGATATTGTTACTGCTGCTAAAATTTTGAAAAACAAACTGGAAAAACTGAAAATTGATAAAATATCATCGCGAGGCTCAACGAAAAAATAAAAATTGCTTGAACTTGTTTCATTCTTAAAATACGTAGAAGGTAATAATTTAAAGGAAATTTTTCGATATTTGTTAGCGCAAACATGTCAAAAATTCCAAAAATTGAAAATTGCATAAAAATCAATTTGGAATCAATTAAAAATGAAATAATAGAAATTATAAATAAGCAACAGGTGTCTAAAATCAACGAGTTGTTGGACATAAACAAAACAATTTTAAGGCGATTGAAGGTACGGCTCCAGGCACAAATCTAAATAAGGATTGTAACAGGGTTATAAATAATAATTCAAACCATGTTCTAAATACACCAACAACTAATTTGAAGTCTGCTTGGGCTGACAGAGTGAGGTCTGGTGATTTGCAACTGCAGATGATAGCAAAATGATGATGGGTTTACCCTGGCACAACGCAGTAGAAATAAACCAAAGCCAAGATTGCTTCCATCAATGGCTGCTTTCTAATTCAACACAGATTGTTCAACATAAGCTAAAAATCAAACAAGCCAAAAAGGTGATTGGCAAGCAAACCACATGCTCTTCCAACTTGAAGCCGATGAAAATTGAGCTGCGTAAAAAAATGGTTTATGTGGGCAAACTCGCTCAGTGTACACCGAAAGATGCCATCTGCCATCTGAAGTCTATTGACGTGACAGCCATATCATGTAAGCCATTAATCAAATCTATCTTCAACAAAAAATAACAGTATTAACTCAGATACTCAAGGTTTAGCTACAACAAAAACCAGTGCAGCATTTAGAATTTTATTTTATGAATCTGACTTTGATAAAGTAATGGATGAAAATAATTGGCCAAGTAACGTTATTTTACATGAATGGTGTTTTTATAATTCCCAAGGTCAGCAGCCAACCAATAACTTTGTTTTAAAATCTTCCAACAATGGTTAATATAACATCTTTAAATTTGTTGGATCCTGAAAGGCAATTTCAAAATTATTTTTCCAACAAATGTGTCATTATTCCTGCTTATAACCTAAATTCATATGTTGTTGGTACTTAAAATTTCTCAATTTTTCATTAAAATTGTAGAAGTTTAATTTTCATTAGATGATTTGGGAAAATTTAAATGAAAAACTAGAAAATTTGAAGTACCAACAACATATGACTGTTTCCCCAAATTACTGCAATGTAATTTAGAGAAACAGTCCTGACTGTCATTTGTAGGGTATGGTTATTTCTCTCTAAGTGGATTCTTGACTCCTGAACAGACTTATTTCAGATGAACTTTATCAGAAAGAAAATGGTGCTGGCAATCACTTGTGTGTATTGCTGTGATCAATCACTCGTTTATTGAATTGTTAAAATCGTTAAAATACAGCACAATAACTAATCGACAGGTAAATCACAGAATAACATCAAAAACTTGTTCATCTATCCATCACGTTGCAGTATTCCTTTTTTTTTTAGATTTCTACGTCAGTAATTATCAGTATTTTTTAGAGACTTTTTCATTTTTGGAACTTCCATTCCATTCAAGCAAGAAATGCACACTAAACGTCATTTTTCTATACTCCACCAGCCAGAATTAAACTACTATGCATGAGTTTGAAACACGCAGCCCAAGAATATGGGAGACGATTCCACAAGAAATTAATTAAAGATTGTAACTCTTTGCATCTTTTAAAAATTAACCGAAAAATTTTTTAATTATGAATAGTTCTGTCTTTAAAAGATCATAATATATATGTATATATATGTATAATATATATATATCATATATATATATATATATATATATATATATATCAATGCATAGTCTCTTTATTTTGTTTGCATTGAGGCACTAATTACAAACCAAGGTTAGCCAAACGCAGATTTTGCCAACGTGTGCGAGTAAATGTTAACAAATAATGCACTAACTTTTAATCGAAGGTTCGTAGATTACAAAATTGATGATCAGATCCGACTCGATTAGCGAATTATTAAATTTAATATGAACGGCATGTACAAGATTTTATAAAAACATGTACGAGCAGTGCGATTGTAAATCGATCTATGCTTAAAAATAATTTATAGAAAACCAAAGTAAAACAAAGTAAGTAAAAGATCACAAATAAAAATGTTTTTTTTCCCTTTTTTATATTTGCGTAATTATTTAAATTGGCTATTCGTTGTGCTCGCTTCCTTTGTTTCTTCAGTTTTGATCCCGATAATAAATTAAAAACATCAGAAACGGCATGTCATTATTGAGTTTGTTGAGCTGGAATCTGAATTCACTAATTAATTGACATTTTTGGTACATTCATCTATTTTTTGAGATAAAGGACTAATTACATGTTTGCTTTGCAAGAACTAGTTTTAACTAGACCCCAATTATTTTTTAAACACAAAATTTTTTGTCAGGGTGACTACATAAATTTTGATAACAACCTTATTGCAAGCGATCTATGTTACTCAGCATCAGCGACTCAACTTTCCGTTTATTCCTTGTTTAACATGCTCCTCAAATAATAGAAAAGCATCGATCAAAAATAATCACCTTTTCAA
This sequence comes from Helobdella robusta, assembly GCF_000326865.2. NCBI lineage: Eukaryota > Metazoa > Annelida > Clitellata > Rhynchobdellida > Glossiphoniidae > Helobdella > Helobdella robusta. The sequence goes on along the minus strand of NW_008705398.1, from coordinate 2,579,192 downwards.
TTTTTAATGTCATGCAAAAAATGTTACGTAGGTAAACTAGAGAACTTGTAACGTTTTGAAAGTGACCTGTACGGAGAAATACGTCTTTCTAGAAAAAAGAATGTCGTTTTTTTTAGAAATTGATTGAACCAAATGAGAAAACACTAAAAATTGTAAAATGTTTGCATTTCTAATCTTTAATGATCATGCCAAATATGTTAACATTACCAAACTGTTTGGTAATGAAATAGTTAATAACTTTTGAAAAGAAAACTGAAGTTTTGACTGCTTCAATCCAAAAAACTTAATTAAAAAATGTACTTTTATCGTCCTCAACAGAATTTTGTAGCATAAATTTAATACCAACATTTATTGTCAACAAATTGTTATAAACATTATGCTATTTCTTCATTTTTAATTAATTCTCATCAATCCTTGGTTAACAAAAGGTGGCGGTTTTGTCAACACTGTTAAAAAAAACCAGGATTATCATTATCAACACATCTTGAAAGCAATTTCAGGCCGATGTCTAAATCAAAACAATCAAACGACTTGTTGCTAGTCAGCTTCTCAGATATTTATATCATAAAAATTATTTGTTGATAAATAACAATTAATTATTTAAAATTTAACTCGTGTGTATAAAATTTGTTGAGACCAGCATATTGTAAAAAAATTCTTGATGGAAATTGAATAAATTGATTTAAATATAAATAATGAGATTAAGAATATAATAACTATCGAAAGGGAATAATAATTCTTTTTTTCAAGAATTTTTTTAAATTATTGTTCTCATTTTTTTAATCGAAAAACAATCTAAAGAAACAGTTTAACACAGAATATTTTTTATTCAAAGAAAATAAATAGTAGTTGAATAAAAGTTAAAAAATGATGAACGAACACTTTCTAACGTAATAATGCAATAATTACATTGAAAGACGGACAAATTTCTCGATGTCCACAAAAGAAACACAGATGTGTTTTTTACAACTGATGTTTTTAACAACTTCAATTTGTTTTCTTTGACTTTTTGACAGAGGAACAACTTTTTCTACATACACGAATGAAACACAAACGTATTTCTTAAAACTGATGTTCTTAGTAACTGCAGATTGCATCCTTTCTTGTTCATTTTTGGAAAGAGGGACAACTTTTTCTAATTTCACAAATGAAACAGTGACGCATTTCTTACAACTAAAGTTTTTTGTAACTTCAGTTTGATTTTTCTCTTGTTCATTTTTCAAAATAAGAGCATTATCATTTACAGATGGCGTAAATGGACATCCCATTTTCTCCAAAATGTCCGTTATTTTCTTCATAGCCACAATTATTTCTTCTGCTTTTGTCAGGAAGAAACTCTTTTCATATTTCCCGTTGTCCGTTGTCTGCAATCTTTCACCTTGCTCAATTTTATCCATTATGTTGAAAACAATTTTTTGAAATTCATTTTTGTCTTCTTTCAATCTCATTTCATCCAAAATTTGTTCGTTTAATATGTATTGTTCATTGGTTTCGACAGATACTTCTACGTGTCTTACTTTTTTGCTGTCGATTGATGTTATTTTTCTTTGCATTTCCATTGCTCTCTAGTTTTCAGTTTTTGAAACTTTGCAAAATGATGAAAATGAAATTAATTTTTTGTTTGAAAAATGTTATTTGATGTAGGCCTACGTCCTAGTCAACAGAAAGTTATTAAAATTATTTCCAAAATTTTAATTTTTGAGTAATGTATATGCTAAAGATTGATTCTTGTCTGGATTTCGGTGAACACAAAAACTGTTGTGCTTATATAGTAACTTCATGTTGGAAACGTTTGTTGATTAACAAAAGATTCGCCTATCTTAACAACTTTGAATCACTTTGACTGGTGTGTTGAGTTAATTTTCATTGACTATCGATTGTTTGTTATAATTATGTAGGTAATAGTTGAAGTATTCTTTAATAGAAGTATTCTTTTCTTTGTTGGTTTTGCGCTACTTTGTTTTTTTTTCGTTGCTTCATTTTATTGATTTGGTGTCGAATTTTCTTTTATTTCATTATTTCAAAGAATAAAATGACATTAATTAGATAATAGTTTTATTTGACAGCGTTATTGCATTAACATTTTATTCGTAGCTTTGTATGTACGCAAATAATTTTCAAAATAATTACTCTCGTATTTTTTTTATTAAAAATATTTTACCGTTTTCAAATTTTTATCAACGAAAAAAATATTATTCGTTGATAAATGGAATAAATAAATAGAAATTAAATAAATTGATTTAAATATAAATAATGCGATTAAGAATATGATAACGAACGAAAGGGAATAATAATCCTTGCACAATTCCCTAATAAAAAATGATTATCTAATTAACATGGACTATTTCTAAACATTAGAATCGAGATCTCGATATGGCATCGTTTTATAGGTTGATTTTTGACAGCGCCTCGTCCAGTTTTATGGCAATCATCGTAAATATTTGTCGACAGTTGATGCTAGCGCGTTTTGCAACCAAGGTTATACGCCCTTTATTCCCCAAACTAGTTTATTTTTTATGGTGATCATTCAACTGCTTCTTTATCCAGACTTAAAATTTAAACTAAAAAACTATAAAAATTTTTAGAGTTCAGTTATCAAATAAAATCTTCGTTTGGTTGGTTGCAATTAAACGTTTGAAATCAAGAATTTTTTTAAATTATTGTTCTCATTTTTTTAATCGAAAAACAATCTAAAGAAACAGTTTAACACAGAATATTTTTTATTCAAAGAAAATAAATAGTAGTTGAATAAAAGTTAAAAAATGATGAACGAACACTTTCTAACGTAATAATGCAATAATTACATTGAAAGACGGACAAATTTCTCGATGTCCACAAAAGAAACACAGATGTGTTTTTTACAACTGATGTTTTTAACAACTTCAATTTGTTTTCTTTCTTGTTGACTTTTTGACAGAGGAACAACTTTTTCTACATACACGAATGAAACACAAACGTATTTCTTAAAACTGATGTTCTTAGTAGCTGCAGATTGCATCCTTTCTTGTTCATTTTTGGAAAGAGGGACAACTTTTTCTAATTTCACAAATGAAACAGTGATGCATTTCTTACAACTAAAGTTTTTTGTAACTTCAGTTTGATTTTTCTCTTGTTCATTTTTTAAAATAAGAGCATTAGCATTTACAGATGGCGTAAATGGACAGAAAATTATTGAAAATATTTTCAAAATTTTAATTTTTGAGTAATGTATATGCTAAAGATTGATTCTTGTCTGGATTTGAGTGAGCACAATAACTGTGGTCCTTATATAGTAACTTCATGTTGGAAACGTTTGTTGATTAACAAAGGATTCGCCTATCTTAACGAATTTGAATCACCTTGACTGGTGCGTTGAATTAATTTTTATTGACTATCGATTGTTTGTTATAAGAAGTGTTCTTTTCTTTGTTGGTCCTGCGCTACTTTGTTTTTTTTCGTTGCTTCATTTTATTGATTTGGTGTCGAATTTTCTTTTATTTCATTATTTCAATGAATATAATGACATTAACCCTCAATGGGTCCTTGCTAAAAGGTTACGTTCCCGGACCTTGGGGTGGAATTTGAACCCCAGTCAATATTCGTATGTAAAACAATTATAACAAGCTCAAATTTTTTTTAATAAAGATAAAATACGTTTTAAAACTAAAATATGCATATTATATATTCTCAAACGATCAACTAAAAAAGATGTTAGTAAGGAGAGACTCCCACAAACTTCATATAAGGAAAATATTAACTATATTGTCCTTTTAAATTGTTAAAAATCAAATGCAAATGATGTTCTTTTTTCAAATTTAAGTTTTAAATAATTTACAAGATTGTTATGAACAACTTTCACAAAGTATTTTTGAAATGTTTATAGAATGCGCCGGACAAGCCGGTCTGGAACACACATCGCAGAACATACGAGTTTTCCTGTCACACTCGCGCGGGCTCAGAGGACAACATCTTGTCTCCTCTTTTTTTAGTTGGTCAGCGACCAGTTCAATGACATGTTTACATTTTCGTGATAAACTGATAAAAAATTATTCGTTGATAAATGGAAAGTATTCATTTATATTTTTTCTCGTAAAAATTTATTTTCAAAATGATTATTCTCGTATTTTTTTTAAATGATTTGTCTACAGTTAACTGTTTTTTCCAGACTTAACAAATTCTCCTATCTAAGAACAATTAAGAGTTTTATTATCAAATATAATTTGTTTTTGGTTTGGAGGCTATTAAAACATTAAAACGTTTTCAACTTTTTAAAACAGTTTTAATTTTGCTTGCTAGTTTCAAGTACAAATTTTCTATTAATTCAGCATGTAAAACAAAAAAATTTATTACGCAGAGTTGAGTTTGTTTGTAATCTAGATTTAAAAATTTTTTGAATCACTACATGTGAATTACTTTAATTAACCTTAACATTACCTTCTGTTTCTAATATGTTAGACAGTAAAATGATTGCATTTTTTTTACAGGACCAGATCATTGACATGTCTACATTTTTGTAAAATATGCTACACCACAGATTATTTATTTGTTGTTGATAAATGGAAAATAATAGTTTGTATTTTTTAATCGTGTGTATGACGTCTATCAACTTTATAGGTATCAACAATGTTTTTTTTTATTATGATTTCACTGATCTTTTTTCAAAAAAAACTAAAATTGTTAGTTAAGTTCAATTTACTGAGGATTATGTAAACCATAGCTCTATAAAATTATCAAATACGCCGCGAGTACATCTCCCTATCTATTTAAATTCAAATGCACTATTTCCAAAAGTGCAATCAAAATTTTGCTTTCAGTACTAGATAGAATTGTAATTTTTCCTAGATATCTGTAAATCAATCAATCGTAAAGTTATGTATGCCTGGTTGCCCTACTCGATATAATCGCTGTGTATGGTATTGTTGGTTTATAGAGGTTTTTCAACTTCATAGGTAGGTTTAGTTTAGAAAGGTTTCAATTATATCTATCCGTAAAAACTTAAATTGTTAGTGAGCGGCAGAAACAACTACATCGACACTGGAAAATCATATTAATCGTCTCTTTCAAAAATCTCTTGCAATTTATAAAATAAGGGCGATCGGACGTTGTTCTACGGAAGAATACTCTAAAACTCTGATAAACATCGTTGTTTAAAAAAGTTAATGGTTTTTATACACTGTTCCAAATCTCAAAGGAATCAACAACACACAAACAGCATAGATAAATACGTGCCAATCGACGCATCAGCATGTGAGAGGCGGGGATCCTTTTTTCATATTCGAATGCTATCACTGCACACACTGCGAAACAAGACCAAGAACCTTAAATCATTAGGCCATTACGTCGGTTTCGGTACAGATATTGGTTATTGCAATTCTGTGCTGTAGATTTCAACAAATGTCAGCATTCAGCCACTGCATCAGTTGCATCCATCCAGTTAGTTTTGAACATGAACTCGACGAGTATCTTAATTTGACAGAATTTCTAACTAAACGAAAAACTCTTTATTGGTCACCTGTGGACAGGGAGAACAAAGTCTGATTTAAAATAGTTATCTCATTGTGGAACCAACTGAAAAACACAATGTCCTTGAACAAAATTGAATAAATAACGGTAATAACGATAATAATAATAAATAACGAAAAAGATAACGTTATTAATTTTGCCTATATAATTAAAATTAGAATTTTATTTAATTAGAGTCACATATACTTTCTAAGTGTATTCTAAGTATTTGCGTATATATATATATCATTTAGAATGAAATAAATTTAGTATATATTACATGGATATTATATATATTCATGATATATTGTTCTTTTACCTTTTAACATTTAACTTTACTTTTAGTTTGTTATGAATTGAACGAGGAAGTTCATTGAATACGAAATAATTAAATTCGCTAAAAAAAATGTTCTTCATACTTTCCTCTTCAAAGCTCAAAGTCGGCCTCACTTGTTTGTAAAAGTTTGCTGGTTGGCTGGTTGGTTTGTTTCTTTGTTGGCTGGTTGATTTGATTGGTTGGTTGGTCAGTTAGTTGGTCCTGGTTGGTTTTTTATTTTATTCATTGATTGGTTAGCTGGCTGGTTGGTTAGTTAGTTTATTGGTTTGTTTTGTTAGTTAATAAATACCAAGTTCTAAAGTTGTGTTTCTGTTTGATAGAAAAAAACTAATATTTATTATGTTTTTTTGCCATGAAGTATAATATTTATTTAATTATAAAATTATATTATGCATGAGCCTATCCCTACTGGTCTGAATCTATCCGACGCAAGATAACATTGAATAAAGCCTAACAAATATATGGAAATTCTATCAGACGCAATGTATATCAAATATACTATATATATATATATATATATATATATATAGAATTATATATATATATATATATAGAATAAATTGATTAGCGCTTTACTTTGCAAATTAATAATTTAATTTAGACTTTATATATACTATTTAATTTCTAATAATTTTAATATATTTTGAAATTTTTGGTAATCATTTTTAATTGTTGTTCATAATAAATTTTTCACTCAATTTTCAACAATTTTGGACATGAAATTGAATTAGCGCTTTACTTTCCGAATTAATAATCTTAAGATACATATATATACAAAAATTGTATATTGCTTTGTAATAATCTAATAATAGAAATATCTTTATTCTAGACATACATACGAATACATTTATATTAAAATATCTCGGTTATATTGACACACGGATTTTTAACAGGATCATTTGTAATATTTTGGATCAATAATTGGACATGAGGCTGATCATCGCCACAGCCGACAGAACAAAATTAACTCAAAATATAGTAAAATAATAAATATATCTTTATTCTAGACATATAAAAGAATACATTTTCATTAAAATATCTCTGTTATATTGACACACTGATTTTTAACAGAATTATTTGTAATATTTTCGATCAATAATTGGGCATGAGGCAGATCATTGCCACAGCCGACAGAACAAAATTATCTCAAAATCTAGTAAAATAATAAATATATATTTATTCTAGACATATACAAGAATACATTTTCATTAAAATATCTTGGTTAGATTGACACACTGATTTTTAACAGAATTATTTGTAATATTTTTAATCAATAATAGGACATGAGGCAGATCATCGCCACAGCCGACAAAACAAAGTTAACTCAAAATATAGTAAAATAATAAATATATCTTTATTCTAGACATATACAAGAATACATTTTCATTAAAATATCTCGGTTATATTGACACACTGATTTTTAACAGAATAAAACCAATGTGAGCTGATCTCCAGTCCTCTTCTTCTAATAATCTCTTTGTCTTATCTGTTAGACATTCTTTTGCCAAGTCTGCTTTTGCCTTTTCCGGCCCTCTTATCTGGAACTGTCTGCCTTCTTCTCTTACTTCTTCCAATCACCCGGGTTTTGAGAGGTCAATCTAGGAAGTTGGTTGAGCGACAGTATTTTGGCGCGTATAAAATGTTCAAAAATAGGTTGGGATTAAGGCTGGAGACAACAAACAAAAAGCCATTTATTTTTCAAATTGATGCATCGGAACCTAGGCCGCGGACTAAAAAAATAATTAAAAATAAAACAAAACAATTAAAGGTTGGAATACTAACACTAACGCTTTATTTTAATTGCATTTTTCGCAATATTAGGATTTAAAATCAAAGGCTAATGGTGGAATTGATGAACAACCTCTATGAAACCTTTCCCCACATCGATGCAAAGTGATCATGTTCCCCTTAACATCGGTGGTCAAAACGGCAGGGGCATACCAGATTTATCTCTATTTTTTTTGGCTTACCCTTCTGGTGGGTAACTTTTCTTCTAAACGGATGAAAAAGTTTGGAGGTGAATACTTTTGCCAATTCGGCACGTAAGTTTTCTTGTTTGTATGAACAACATGTGGGATTTAGCCCACAAGCTAATGATGATGCAAAAGCTATTGCTAGGGCCCCGCAATCATTCGAGCCGATTTGTTCCTGAACTTTGTGTAGATGCATGATTACATTCTTTTGTTCTAGAAGAATGAAATTTTTCATAATGGAACAAGTCACCCGTTCATCCTCTGGCAACATTTTTGTGGGTCTACTGTCATATATGTCAATTATATTTTGTTCAGAAAAAAATTGCTGACGGTAATCCAATGGTTTCCCCCTTTGTTTAATATTTGTATAAATTTTCCAAGTTGCTGTTTAACCCTATATGTGTTAGAAAGTCAGTGTCAGATAGTCCATCAATGTGGGGGTATTGCAAACTTAAAATAAACATGGCGAGATTGATGTGATCTGATGACAGCCAACTAGTGCCTTGTAGATCTGACCAAAATGAATTTAAAATTATTGGTTGTTGCTGTATATGAGTAACTGGTTTAGTGACAAGTGACTGGTTTTCCTGAATCTTGTCTTTAATTAAAATTAAGGGTTTTTTTGGGTTAGAGACATAAATTTCCTTTTTCCTCTGTTTCCTTTTTTTCCAAACTTCCAGATCTATTTTTCGTTTTTAAACAGTCTTTTTTGATTATCAGCAAATTCTGTGATCATCGCTAGGTGGATTTCCCTGGTATGTGATAACAAAATCATCTATTCTATTTAACTGTCTCGTCATTCTTATGTGCTTTAAATCCCATTGGCTCTTTTCCATAATGCCCTGTGTCCTATAGTCTTTTGTAATGTTTTGAGTATCTTTTAGGATCAATTCTAAATATATAGCGTTTTGATTTTTATAATTATCTGATGTGCCATGTCTCCCAAGATTACCGGTTAGTAAATTTGTCCAAAGAAGAGCACTGGGCAAAAGATCTTTCTTAAATGATGATAAAAATTCTGGGGAATAATACATATTTTTTTTAATTCCGGTGTCTGTTATTTTAGCAAGAGCCATATTGTTTTCGCATGCTTTCATAAAAGATCCAGGCTGGCAAACGTCCTTTAAAAAGAGTTAAATAAATTATATGTTAGAAAAATATAATGACATAAATTTAACAAATTAATACAATTTTAAACTTACATCTTCCGTTTCCGCCAATTCTGTAGTTGCTGTTGCTCCGTTTTCCTCTAAATCAAATTCGTTATCATTTATGGCTTGTTGGAGTTGAAGCAGATATTGTGTCACCTGTAGTCCTTCAAACTCACTCCCAAAAACTCCTTCCATTGATATTAAGATACTGTTCAGTGCGTTTATCATTGTGACATTAGCCACTTGTCCGAAGAGGTGCATTGCAAAGGTAAAATTTTTTGGAATGTTCTTTAAACATAATACCTTTGCGTTCTTCATAATGTGGCTCAGACATCTGTGTATGATTGGTGTTTGGAAGTCTTTAGTGTTTCCGTGACCAACCACTATCCTGTAGTATCTTTCCATAATTGATTCCAGTAGCTCTTAGCAGAATGTCCGAGCCAATGCTTGCAGCAAGACGATGGACCCATCACAAATAAAATACCGCGGGCTTACCCTACTACTTTTCCCAAACAATTTACAGTAGTCGCTGTACAGGAAGTTTAAAAATGACAAAATTGAGGCAGTTGAATGAAGGTTTGTCAGGTATGTAGCTACAGGAAACGGTGATCCTCCTTTCATCGAACTTCTGACAACCATTTCATAGATATGAAATGGATGTTTCCTTTTCTTTACAATACTTCCTGTTGCGTCTATGTACACCACATCATCGATGCATCGTTGATGTAAAATTTTTAAACTTTCTTTGGACCAGATCATGACACTGGGTGGTTCAGTGAAAATATATTGCAGACAGGCATAGCTTTGGTGTTGTTTTTCAAAATCTTCCTTCAATAATCTCAGACTTTCCATTTCGTTTGGATGCTTTCGTTTCGTTTTGTTGTACTGGCATACAATTTGCGAAAGGACCGCTACAGAAGGAGCATCATCTCTGTTGCCAGCTGCTCGTACTTCAGGGCACAACTCTTTAATGCAGTCTAGGTGTTTTTGGCGAGGAATAATATTTTTCATCGAAGAAGCAATTTTCCCTCTTTTACTCGCCCTAATCGGTCTAGCCATTATTTCCGACAATCTATGTATGCAAGTTATGCCAGAAAATTTCACATGAGCATCAAGAAGATCTTCGTCAGAAATACTTATTTTGAATGTTATGGGACACCCCGTGAATTTACAATATCCTTGAGCATTGAAAAGATAACCTTCGCGCCTAATAGAATCCACTTTCTTAACCCTATGCCACAAAAAGCATAAGCAGCAATATGGAATAAATTTTTTCAAATTTTTTGTCATTATATTAATCCAGTCTAAATTTTTAAACAAATGATTTTGTTGTGATTGCCGTAATAGTTGCCATTCAACAATTTCAAGTCTAAACGAAAATTCCGTTTTTTGTAAATTCTTGGTCCATATGTTGTTGGCTTCTAGTTCCTGGTCTGTGAAAGATGCCGAATCACTATCGCTGCAGGTATCATTATCTAATGCGGCAGGTTCGACATCGTAAACATTCAATGACTCATGCCGATCAACATTCATTTCAAAAACCATGTTGTCTTCTACCAAAGCAGTCACTTGAGAATGCGAGGGAACAATTTCTTCACCAACAGTAATAGTTGGTGTTATAGAAACTGTTGATAGTTCGACTTGTTCATATATTAAATCTGCACTGCATTTCAAAATTATATCGTCTTCATTCTGGATAAGATTAGACGTCAAGACATTATCAATTGTAGTTGTTTGAACCACGTTGTTCATTAATGTCTTACCCACTTTGTCTTCTACATTAACGTATTCTATTTTTTTTGAGCATAATTTATATCTGCAACAATGGTACAAATGTGTACAGTTTTTTTTAGTTCGAGCAATTGCTAGCCTCAAACAACATTCCTCCCAAACACGGTTGTTCTTCTCAGTTGAAAGTGCTGTATCTAATAAAACCATGTTTATTGTCTCTTCCACTTTCTGCAATTCTATCTTCCTGGTTGACTAATTTATTTAAATTGTTTATTAAAGCATTATGGTATCAATTTTTTTTTATAAAATAATGTAAATTTTAATAAAATTTTTACTAACGTTTTTAAACCCTTTAAAATAAACGGTATTCTTTTCCTTTCCCCCTTTCATTTTTTGATCGATTTCGTAGATTTAATGAATTTTCAAGTAGTTAAACAACTATGCAATAGCTTTATTCAAATAATAATAATAGTAATAATGAAAAAGTAATGTATTTATATAAAAACCTGAGAATAAAGTTCTTTGTCATATGCAAAAAAGTTCTTTGTCATTTGTCGATAAAGTTTTAACGATCAAAGTTTAACAAATAATTCTGTTAAAAATCCGTGTGTCAATATAACCGAGATATTTTAATAAAAATGTATTCTTGTATATGTCTATAATAAATATATATTTATTATTTTACTAGATTTTGAGATAATTTTGTTCTGTCGGCTGTGGCGATGATCTGCCTCATGTCCTATTATTGATTCAAAATATTACAAATAATTCTGTTAAAAATCAGTGTGTCAATATAACCGAGATATGTTAATGAAAATGTATTCTTGTATATGTCTAGAATAAAGATATATTTATTATTTTACTAGATTTTGAGATAATTTTGTTCTGTCGGCTGTGGCGATGATCAGCCTCATGCCCAATTATTGATCGAAAATATTACAAATAATTCTGTTAAAAATCAGTGTGTCAATATGACCGAGATATTTTAATGAAAATGTATTTTTGTATATGTCTAGAATAAAGATATTTCTATTTATTATTTTACTATATTTTGAGTTAACTTTGTTCTTGTACTTGTATATATATGTATCTTAAGATTATTAATTCGGAAAGTAAAGCGCTAATCAATTCCATGTCCAATATTGTTGAAAATTAAGTGAAAAATTTATTATGAACAACAATTAAAAATGATTACCAAAAATTTCAAAATATATTAAAATTATTAGAAATTAAATAGCATATATTAAGTCTAAATTAGATTATTAATTTGCAAAGTAAAGCGCTAATCAATATTTTATAGTATATATATATAGTATATATGATATACATTGCGTCTGATAGAATTTCCATATATTTGTTAGACTTTATTCAATGTTATCTTGCGTCGGATAGATTCAGACCAGCCTATCCCTCATCTGTCCAAGGTAAATACCTTAGTACATTTATTTTACTTCATCAGCAGTAAATACTGCTGCTTAAATGATAAATAATTACCAGATCAACGGTAAATAACGTGACTTAACAATTTTTTGCTTGGTCAACAGCAAGTTGCTCTACAAAATAAGTTACTAGATCCGCAGTAAGTAAATACAGTGTTTCTATTGGTAATACTATACTCAAAGACCAAAGTCAAGTAAAAATCTAGAACAGAATCTCGTTTGACAGCGTTTACTACTTTAAAGATATACATCGTTTCATAAATACAGTGTTATATTTATTTTTATTATTTAAGCTATAAAGAAGGTTAAATTTCAAAATTTGATAGTTTTTATACAATATTAAATCCAAGGAAAATCAGTCTGTTCAACCATGATTTTGGTCATTTGGAGACAATCCAACAAAATTAAAACTGTTTGAACTTCAAAATTTTTATTACTAAATAGCAAAATAATAAAAAAATAAAAGGAATAACAGTGCTGCTTTCATGTTATCATCACATATGTGCATTTTCCATACATCTGTTATTGAATTTTTTTGCATTGCTGGCTATACATATTTGGTGGCCTAGTAACCTCACGATTCACATGCAATCCACTCAATTTGTGGCATTGTTGGTCTATGACAATATGGAGGGTCTAATAAACCACATTCCGAGCGTCCATTTTTTAATGTCTGCCTGTTTTTATTTGTTTAGATTCGCCAATCCAAAAACTTTGAATTGTCTTTGTTGTGTTTGAGCCAGTCGTCCTGTCAACTGAAATTGCACATCTTCTGGCAACTGACTCTGTTCAGAAGCCTGGAAAATATAATCACAAATCACTGCATAAGTAGTAAGAGAGTTTTATTTCTTAAAAAGCTTTTTGTACTCCAATTGTTTAGCATACCTACACCTGCAAGGTCACACTGTTGTTCGTTTTACGCAAAGGTTTCCGTTGGCGAATTTGTCAAGGTAATCTTGAGCAAATTGTGAAGTCTCCAAAGTCATTTTCTGCGTGAGTTCCGTTATCAAAAAATTAAAATAAAATTTAAAATTATTGAATGAGTTTGGTAGAGATCACGAGCAAGTTATGTACAAGTACATGTAATGTGCTCTGAGAATGTCAACTGACCAATGTATTTACACTTGCCAAAGATTCACTTAATTTATCTAGACCGTGGCTCTAGCAATTTTTCAACACCTCAAGCAGCGTTATATACTGCAGATGGAGATCTATCCCTACTTTAATTTTAATGATGATCATTATAATTATTTCATATCAATCAAATGAAGAAATATGAGCTCTTATTGTAAATAAAATAAATTAATAAATCAAAAGTAACTTATGTTAATTAATCTTTTACTTGTTAAAATTGAATAATAAATAATAATGGATTATAGTAGTAGTAGTAGTAGTAATGCTGTTCTGGAAATTTATCCAGAGAGCATGCTGTCAGGCATGCTAGCACAGCCGATTCGTTGATTGGCAAAATTGAGAGGACCACATCTACCGGAATAGAATTATTCAAATTGTAAGAAATAAAATCGAGTTTCAAGAAGATTTGTTGTACACGACTTTCCTTTAACAAAACCATGTTGTTGATTCAATACTATATTATTTCTAGAAACTTAGTCTTCTACTTATTCACGCATAATACTTTTCATTATTTTGCATGGAACCGACGTCAAAGAAACTGGGCGATAATTTGTTGGTACCGTTTTGTCGCCTTTTTTGTAGATCGGTGTAACGTTTGCTGATCTGAATTGAAGTGGAAGCTGGCTGGTAGCCAATGAAGCTTGGAATATCAAAGCAATAGGTACAGCAAAGGCTTCTGCACAATTTTTTAACAAGGCTGGATGGAATTTGTCAACACCACAAGATTTGTTTGGATCAAGCTTTTTGATTTTATCCAAAACCATGTCATAACTGAAATCATCTGGCATCATATCTATAAACTGTTCACACTTACTTTTTTTAATCTTAAAAATTGGAATGTCAGAATCGTGTTCAACAACAAAAACTTTCTGGAACGCTGCATTCATAAGATTCACAATTTTATCTGGATCGTAACTTATTTTGCCACTAGGTTTCCTCAAAGACTTTACTGACTCCCTCACTGTTTTTTAATTGTTCAAATACTTGAGGAGAATTTTAGAATTATTTTTAGCTCGTTCTACTAGTGTTACCTCATAACGAAGACGTGCTTTGTCGATTTCAGTCTTAACAAATTTACAAAAATCCTTATATTCGTTACGTAAGTTAGTATCATTCCATCTACGTATGTTATTTTTGTATTTTAGACACTTTTTTTCTGATAAGTGATTTCAGATGTGAATTTATCCATGGAACTGTTTTATTACTGCTCATTGTTGCATTAACTATAGGCACAAAAAGATTGCACACTTCATTTGTGTAATAAATAAGCTCATCATACATTTCCTGTGGAGTCATATTTTCAAATCCACATATGGATATCACACGAGAAATTTTTTCAAAGTTTCCTTTACTGTATAAAAATTTGTATCTGTGCCTTTGTGAATCCGAAATGACATTTCTCAATAGAAAATCAAAGGACTAAATCAAGTGACCTTGACTGATATTGCCAAGGACAAAAATTGGATCCACAGAGCATATGTTACCCGATTCTTTTGTGAAAATCAAATCCAAAATATTCTCTGTCACACCGCTGGATTTTTGAAATGTTGGTACATCGACATGTTGATAGAAGAATGTCTCACTGATTATATCGCTGAATTTATGTTCAATGCCACTAACATTTTTTATTGAAACAATTGATCCATTTGACCAACCTATAAATGGGAAATTAAAATCTCCCATTTTTAGGACATCTTTAAAACCTTTTCCGTTAACATAACTTTTAGCCTGTTTTAAAACTAGTTCGAGATCATCCATATCCACAAAATAATCTGGTCTATAGATACAGCCAATTAAATATTTACCATTTTCAAAATAAATTACTGCCCACACTTGTTCAACATTGCTTCTACTAAAAACACCATCTGTGACCTCATATGAATTAAAAGGTGAGTTGATAAACAAACACATTCCACCACCACAGCGTCCGTCATTTCTATCTTTTCTATACACTTTAAAGTTGTTTATGTTAACGATTGGGCTGTCTTTAAACCATGTTTCACTAACACCAATAATTGATGGATGATGCGTCTCAATAACAACTCTAAATTTGTCCATTTTATTATCCAGTGAAGTAGCATTGAAATACATGCAGTGTAGCGTTTTGTGTCTGTTTGAAAAAGTGCTCTATCACGGGTTAAATTTAAGTTAATGTCATTTGATAAATCTTTGTACTTGATTTCCACGGATGACATATCGAAAGGGCGAGTCCGCACCAAGTTCTGCATTTAAACTGTTTCGATGTTGCCTTAATTTATAGTCCAGTTGTCTCTCAGCTTCTGTCAAATCTGGAGATATATAGACAGATTTGAATCCTTCAACGTCTCTGAATTTTTTGGCAGCAAGGAGAACTGGATTTCTCAGACTTGCATCTGTCAAATCAACCAGTAATGGACTTGGTTTAGTTGTATCCTTTGATCTTAATCTTTTTGAGTATGCCGCCTTAATATTTACTTTATCTACCACCTTCATTATTTTTTTGGTTTTCGCTTCATCTTCAGTTCTTTTATCTGTTGGATTTGGAGCAGAAGACTCTGGTACCCCGTAGATAATGATGTTTTTCTTTCTCTTCTCCCTCTCTTGTAATTCACTAATAGTGGTGTTAGCCATCATTAGCTGTTCTACTGGATTTTTAGCATTTTTCGTACCCCTGGTGACAACATCAACCCATGATTGGGTATTAACATTGAGTTTAGCTGCTTCTTTCTTCGTTGACTCAAGATCATGCTTCAATGTTACAATTTCTAGTAAATTTTCTTTATCCTTTGCTTCTAGCTGTTTTACCCTATCTGCCAAGGACAGAAGAAGGTGGAAAATTTTTCCGCACCATTCATGCAACTTCTTAGCAGGTTCGCCAGCTGTGTTCCCCAACTTCGGCCATTTTTCCTCTTGCAAAAATTCAAGGTCCATAACGGAGCCATAAGGCAAAAACTAAAATTTTTCCAATCTGATTTCCAAACGAAAATGCTTTATTCTAACAAAAATTAAAATTTTTTCTAAAAAAAAAATCAAAATTTTTAGCTAATTAACTCAAAATTAAACTTTTAAAAACGATTGAAAGAAAATAAGCAAGACGTGCGAGAAGCTAGCCACGAAAAAAAATTAGTGATAATTAAATTAAATTAATTTTGGTATAAAAATTCACACAGAGGTGGTCAAGCACCAGGAAAAGAAACTGACCTCTTCTGACCAACACCGACCCTTGGTGTTTGTGACTGGCACCAACCAACTTATAAAAATCACGTAATCAGTAATTTAGTTATTTTTTTTGTTTTTTTAAATTTAAATTTCAATATTGAGTTTTTCCAAACGCAGCTTAAGTTCAAGCTCGAGTGTGATCACAAATTATAACATTAATTATTCTTAGAAAACTATAATTATGATGCTGTTTCAAAAGTAACAAATTAATTGTAAAGTAATAAACAATTAATTAAAAAATAAATTACTTCCATTAATTTTATTAAATCATATAACATATAGATTGAATTAAACTTCACTGACTTGTTATAATATAATTTTAAACCAAACTAAATTCCTTAAAAAAAGAAATGATCCATATTCACAATTAGATTACTACTGGAAGAAGCAGGAAGGAGATGTCGACCCACTCGTACAGCATCTGGGATGACGAGGATTACGACTCCACCGACATGTCATTCCAGTTCCTCCTCCCCTCTGGTTTCCTAGTTGACATGAAGGTCCAGAAAAATGCTACAATAGCAGCTGTTAAAAGGGTATTTGTTTATTTTATTTTTTTTCCATCTATTATTTGTTTCATGATTTATTTAAATGGTTTTTTACTTATTTGTAATGAATTACTTATGTGTAATTGTACAATGGAGTGATGATTTTTCGACCACCTGTATTTAAGTGCTTGGCGATAATTGCTGATTTCAAATGTTGTGTGAAGTGAAGTTGTCATGGAGATTAAATTGGATTGTTCATAAGAACCGTAAATCTTTCTACACCTGGCAGTGGCAATAACAATGATGACAATAACAATGGTGATAGTAGCAATAGTGATAGTAAACTAGATAGTAATGCTGTTCATAAACAGAGCAGTGATGAACTGTGAACTATGAACTTTGAATGATGAACTTTGCAGGACTTGTGGAGAGAAATGAAGACGCATCCATACTACGGTTACCTGGGCAGTTTGGAATGTTATTATTTCATCTGCATTGATGAAACATCCAATAAGGTTTAGTAATAATTTATAATTATGTTTAGTTCGTGATTATGGTTAAATTTAGTCGTGATATAAAAGTGTAGTTGATTCAAGTTACGATTTGTTCATTTGCAGATTGAAATAACAGATGAAACTCGCCGCCTGTGTGACGTCAGACCCTTCTATCCCATGTTCAAACTGGAGAAGTTGAATGATCAGGTGGCCGGCACTGAAAATTTTGAACGTGTGTTGGATGCCAGGATCACGGTCCTTATTGGCAAGAGTTGGTTTATATGCATATTTGTTCAAACGTTTTTCCAGATTCTAAATATTTGTAGCAGTGAGTTATGTGCTTCCAGTTCCGGTTGTTATGTGTTGGATATAAAATAAGACATCTGCATTTTTTAAACTTTGACGAAGGTTTGAAAGATTTGGATGAGATAACAGAGCCAGAGGTGGTTGAGTTCCGAAGTAAGATGAGCAGCATGTGTTACAGCATCATGATGGAGAATAAGAAACAAGTACTTCAGCAGTTTGTGCTTACGTTAACGATTTTCCTCCTTATTGCATCAACTTTTAACCACATTTAGCTTTATATTATCATTATTGAACGCGTTTGATGGAGATGTTGAACTGCTGCAGGACTGGCTCGAGCAGGTGACCAGGTACCACCCGCCGGATTTGGTTCCCGTTAATAAGCTGCCGGATCTCATTGAAGATATACTCGCACAGAACAAAGAAATAATCGTGGTTTCCGTGCACGTTGAGGATGAAGAAGTCTGTGGTTGAAAGTTATTTAGTATAACTTAAAATTAACTTGCATCGTTTTAGTCCAATAAAGTTTCATTAAAGAGCAATACTATTGTCTTTCAGTCACTCAATGAATCACTGAATGTCATTGAATTAACAATCCATTTGAAATGAGTTGCACTTACTTGAGAAACGTTATACCTGTTTATAAATTAACATGCTCTAAAAATTTAACTTTATAACAATATTCAACTGTACTGTTAAATTATAAAATTAAAAATCTAAAAAAATACTTGATTTGAGAGCATTCAAGAACAGACAACGCGTGCATATGCTCATTTGTATGCTTTTCGTTGAAATTTCTCCATTAAGCATCAAATGGTTTACAAAAGTTGTAAGTTTAGTTTTAACATTCATGTGGCACATGACATTCTTGTAAACTCAGTAAATTTGCACTAATAGATTAACTGAATCGCTTTTTGTAATTTTTTTTGGAATTAGCATAATTTTTTCAAACTAAGACTTTTTTAAGTTCTGTTCAATATATGAATTTGCTTTAGACTGATTTTCTCATTTATAACTTCTTGCAACCTACTGGTAGGTAATCTTTTAAAATATGCTAGCTGCCTTTAAGATGATTGTGAATTATCTAGTGTTTTTTCGTAAATTTTTTACTTTCCGCATACATATTTTCTTATTTACATTGTGAAGTTTTGTTCTCGATTATTTGTTTTTTTGGATGTTGCATATTTATTTTACTGGCATTAAATGTTTTTAGACAGTTTAACACCACGTTTCTTAAAAACATTTCGTAGTTATTGAAACTTTTTTGATATTTTTACGAAGATGTTTCAGCGTTCACAATTTTCCCAACCTAACTCACTTACTAATTCTATTGACCATGCCAGTATAATTATCTCTGCTTGCTTTCGCTTTCCTTTGCAGTCATGCTCACCTTTCTTTCGTTGCCATTACTTTCATTCTTATAGTTACATCCCAATTATCGATTGCACCCAGCACGTCTCAAAGACCTCGAAAATAAGAGTGAAATACAACATAACGCCGAAGCAACTGATCGACACATTTTTCGAGAAGAAGAGCAAGCAGAACTTGAATTGGAGTGCAGGCGATTACGTCCTGAAGGTTCTCGGACTGCAAGAATATCTGCTGGGCGACTATCCACTCCACCAGTTTGCGGTTTGCAGTTTTATCAGCTAGATGGCACTATTTCATTGTAATGCTGACTTTTGGAATATTTTTTTCGCGCACAATTTTTTCAGTTTTTCAATTGTTATTCAGATTCTAAGTTTAAAGAAATGTCATTTTTCATTTAACAGCACATAAGAAGTTCACTAATTAAAGAAACTGTACCTGAGTTGGTTTTGGTTCATTACCAGTCCATCCCTCGTGAGTCTTATCCCAATTGTCTGCTTTTCATCAGACTTATCTGCATTTGTTCATCCTTTTCATTCGTTCATCCTTTTCATTCGTTCATCACCTTCATTTCTTCATCACATTCATTCGTCCGTACTCTTCATTCGTTCGTCCTCTTCATTTGTTCACCCTTTTCATTCGTTCATCCTTTTCATTCGTTCATTACCTTCCTTCGTTCATCACCTTCATTCGTTCATCCTCTCTTTATTTGTTCATTCTCCTCATTTGTTCTTCCTCTTTATGGTGACGTTTTGAACGTCTGGTTAAGTTGTGTCTTCCTTGAACGGTGAAAACATGCAATCAGACACCATGAAATCAGACATCATGCAATGTAGAGCTGATGCTACATATGCTGATGACACTCGGTATAACGGACCGCATAAATGCATTCCAACCAACGCAGTGGCAAAGTGAAGCAGATCTCGTTTTAAGAAACCATTTCATCTAAGATGTTTAAGATGCCAAAGATTGTTTTCTATTGAAATGAGATTTTGTTTTCATGTTGTTGTTACAACACTATCAAAGTATTTTTAGTTGTTTTATTGACGCAGTCATGTTCTTCATTTTGCTACTTAATGCACTAAATTGATACTTTTGCGTCCTACCTCGGGCGAACTGGGTCTCTGGACGCTAAACGAAGATAGATAGATTGATTGATTAAATTGATACATTCAGTTCCGAACAGCACAATCGAGTACAGGCCTCGCAATGCTTTGAAAAGTGAGCTGATGAAGAGGCTACACGAGGGGACCAGTGTCTTCGACATCAGTGACAAGTTCTCATTAATGTTGAGTTCCTCGATCAACATCAACCTGCCTGATCATTCCTATGTATGACTTTCACTCATTAAAACTTTTCATATACCAGTATTGTTCTTTATTTCAATGCATTTAAACATGGTAAGGTAACAAATAAAATGATTTGTTAATTTTTATTTCATGCTCTTTGTGTAATCAGTCGGTTAGAAGCCATTCAGAACGGTTGTACACCTATATATGAACGATTATGGCGGCGTGATGGCTCAATGGTTAAAGGCGCCTGGATCTGCTGTTGCAATGACTGGATTCAAATGCAGACATCCCCGCCTATCACATGCAATGTGTGTGATGCGTGGCTTTTACGCATATTCATATACGCTGTGCCGTTTGTCGTTGAAACCTCCGAAGCAGGTGCACAAGAGAGATTGACCTTTAACCTTATACCTTTAAACGAACAAACAGGTTGTTGTACGAGCGTGCATATACCACGGTGCCGACAACTTGTGTGGCGTGGTTGTGTCGAAGGAGAGGCCGGTGCAGAACAGGGCGTGCTCCTTCAACAACGAACTCTTCACGTTCGACATCGAGATGAGGAACATTCCGCGCATGGCTCGCGTTTGCTTCCTCCTCTACACGCACAACGACAAACGACAGCCCAAACAAAGCAAAAATTCGTCAGACTCCAACAAAAGGATCTACAAGAAAAAGGTAGACCTTCATTCATTCGAACATTCACACAAATACTCGTTGTACCGACGTCGTTTTATTACTTTCGTCAAAATGAATGCATTTTTAAGTGGCAACTGACGCAGCAAATTTTGTTGCGTTGTATTTTAGGGCATGGCACAAAATGTTGCATTTCTGAGTGATTTCGTCATGACTAAATGAACTTGACTTTCTTTCATCCTACCCTTGTTTGGACAAACTCACATGACACAAAATCTTCTGTCGATGCGTTCTATTCGACGCTTCTCTTAACATGGTGCCGGAAACTCACGCAATGATGCATTCACTATCGCTGCCTCCAATTAAATTAATTAATTAATTAATGCTAATTACTTAATTAACGTGTCAATAAATGAACGAACGACCAGGATATGATTCCTCTAGCTTGGGCCAACCTGCCGATCTACGACTACAGGGGCATGTTGCGGGTTGGTGACTGCAAGCTGATGATGTGGCCGGTCACTGACGATGATGCACTCACTGATGAGTTACTCAATTCCATCGGTAACTTGTTGCCTGCGATGTTTTCCATATCACTTGCTCTTATTATTCCTCGCCATTCGTCATCATTCGTCATCATTCATGAAAGAGTGAGAGTTTAGTAGTTGGTAATTGGCTGTTAGACTTGGTTGATGGGCTGATTATATAATTGCTTAGTTCATTGAATACAAATGACTTAATTAATTAATTAATTAATTGGTTAGTTTTTTGATTGCAGATTTATGTGGAAAAAGGTTTCATTTGAATTTTTTTTTGTGAAGATTACTTTTGTTGATGACAATGACAGTTAAAATGACTATGACAATGAATATATATGATAATTATATTTATTTCCAATATGCTTATTTTTGGAAACGCATAAGTACAATAATAGAGGTGAAATTTGAAATATTTTAAAATTGTCATCAATGATGTACAAACTGACTGGTAGGAACGGTAGCGATGAACACATCGAACGAGGACGCGGCCAGTCTGAACATCATCATCTCCAGGTTCACCAAACTGGGATCCGTCTACTTCCCACCTTTCGACAAGGTTTCATCATTTTTCTTTATCCCTTGTTTCATTTTTTCATTTTTTGTTTCATCTTCAATGAATTGAAGAATGTAAAATTTTTTAAAACGTTTAATTAAGTTAAATTTTTGTACGTTTTTCAATGACGCATATTTGACTACTTGAGAATGCGCAAAATATTTTGAGGAGGTGGTGGAAAGATTTTTTTTTATATTTGATCGACTCGACGCACTTTGAAATTTTATTCATGATTGCTTGCGTGGTTGAGTGACTTTTGCGCCGATTGTTTCAAAAGTCAGCTTGCAGTCGAGAGGCTGTTGAATCGAGGTTCTTGTTCAATGACCTTGTGTTTTTTACTGATAATTACACGCAGTCATGAGACGTAAGACCTCCTGCTAAATAAATACATCTTATGAATTATAGAAGAAAATGCTATCCTTTGAAGCATTTCTGTATTTATGCGGCAATATGAAGCAACATTATAGAGCTTGCATGTGCACGGAGTGAAAGATTAAGTGCGAAACAAACATGGAAAGTTCATTATTAAAAAATCAAATCAAATTTAAGAATTTTGAAATTTCATTAATTTATAAGTCTGGGTGTGGTTTTTTCAATTTCTAATTAATAATATAATAACAATAATGATGGTAATAAGTGATAGTGATATAAAATAAAATGTGAATCGCTATGAGGTTCACCTTGCATTATAAATTAGTAGGACGAGAACATTCGACGCATCATAATGATGTCAATTAAAACGCAAATGACAGGTCTTGGAAACTGCTGCCCACGCCATGACGGACTCTCTGAAGAAGAATCTCCCGGTAACCCTTGTTCTCACTATGCGAGAAATTATTGCAAAAATATTAACGATGATTTTTATTGTCGCAGAATTTTTTAAACATTATCATTATTACGAATAACGTATGTGAATATTGCGGCTATGAAAGAACTTTCCGTTATTTTTTTTTTTAATAAAATCTTCCTGGTTTTATTTTTACAATGTTCTTGGTGGCCTGGTTTTATTTTACAATGTTCTTGGTGGCCTGGTTTTATTTTACAATGTTTTTGGTGGTTATGCGCTGCTGTTGAATGAACTTACGCAGGCGGCCTCGAAAGAGCAGTTGGCACTTTTCGAGAAGTTGTTGGACAGGGATGCATTGCATCCGATGTGTGAGCAGGACATGGAGCTGATCTGGAACATGAGGCAGGATTGCAGGGATCACTTCCCACACGCACTCCCAAAACTTTTGACTTGTGTCAAGTGGAATAATTACCTGGAAGTTTCCGCTGTAAGCTTTTGTTTTATGTTGTTCTTTTTGTAACATTTTCAAAAAAATGTGTTTTTGTTGAATGTGCCCTGGTTATTTTTACAGTAAACAGTTTTTTATTTCTTTGCGTTCGTAAATTGTGCAAACTTTGAGAAATGAACCTGATGTATCTTAACATCAAGCACAATGCATATCCATGATCGATCCCAATCTGAAAACTTCAAGTTTCAAGCTAAATTTTACGTTTTTTTGGTAATAAATATTTTGTAGGATGAAGCTGGAACTTATTTTATTCACAATGTATGCTGTGCTGTATGGATCGTGCTCGTTCGCAGGTCGTGCTGCAAATATTTTGGCCTTTCTGACAAAATCATCTCAACGAGTTTTGTTTTTTATCATACATTTAAGCAACCTATCCGAAAGCCTGCTTGAGCAATTTTATTCAAGGTCTTTTTTGGCTTTGTGGAATGGAGACTAATGACATTAGGCAATAATTTTAAAACTTAGCTTATGATTAAATTTTACTGCTGGATTTACCTTACAGATCTCGTAACAACTTGGAAATTAATATGAGTTTGCAACTTCAAGCAATCAAATGTTTCAAGGGAATCTCACATGCTTTTATGTATTAGTTGTTTTTAGAAGGAAATTGTGAAACGTAAGCGGCTTCAAATCAAGAATGACTGAAATTTTTCAAGTTTTGTCTCTGTAAATAATTTCGATTTTCTCCAATAACTAAATATCGAACAATGTTGATTGATCGTAAGAATCACACGCATGTATAAAATATCACCATTAACTTTAACTAATTTTTGCAACTAACAAACAAACAACTGAAATCTCTGCAGATGCATGCTCTTCTTCAGATATGGAGCCCCCTGGAACCTACTGACGCCTTGGAACTTCTCGATTTTCAATATGCTGATCAGTATGTTCGAAGTTTCGCTGTCCGCTGCCTTAAGAACATGAGGTCCGTGTTTGTTCAATTGACACGATGACTTCATTACAAATAAATATGGATGATTTATGAATAAACTTATCATTTTTTTTATATAAGGGTTATAAATCTTTTAACCTTTCAAGTGACTCGCAGTTGTGTTTGTATCTCCTGCAATTGGTTCAAGTGCTCAAATACGAATCCTACCTGGATTGCGACCTGATACAGTTCCTTCTGAAGAGAGCCCTGAAAAATAACAAGATCGGACATAACTTCTTCTGGCTGCTCAGGTTAACAATTAAATATTCAGAGGATGGTGATAATATTCAGAGGATGGTGATAATATTCAGAGGATGGTTATAATATTCAGAGGATGGTGATAATATTCAGAGGATGGTGATAATATTCAGAGGGTAATGATGATGGTGATGATAGGGAATAATTCATTGCAAACGAACTGATTAATTTATTCGATGCGATGAAATGGCGTCCATTGAGGTTCAGGGTGGGAATATTTTTGAGACCCTTATCGTGTCGTCTTGTCATTGTACTGACTCACTCTTATTTAATATATAAATTTAATAAATGTAAACTAATTACTTTCCGGAACTGAATTCTGTAAATCTGTTTTAATTACACATATAAGTTAATATATGAACAATAACTAAAATGCACTAAAATTAACTTTATGTGATAATCTAATGACAAAAAATGAGATTGTCTGAATAGATTAGAATACCAAATTCATGAATGCAGGTGAGGAGAATGAGTAAATTTATGTAAAAAAATTTTAAAATTGTGTGAAAGAATCATGGAGGCGATTTTGGTTAATATCAGATGTACGGCACACATCTGACCTATTGACTGTCATTTTGTGGGAGTCAACCCTAGATAAGCATTTATTGCTAGGCTGACTCTTTCACTTTTTTGTGAATAAAATAAAATAGATTAAAAAAATAGTATTACAATCGTGAGCATCATCTTTGCAACGCAGGTCGGAAATGCACATCCCATCAGTCTCCGTCAGGTTCGGATTGATCCTGGAGGCTTACTGTTACGGAAACATTTATTCACTGGCCGAACTACACAGGGAGGTCGATGCACTTTACAATCTCAGACAGCTCAGCGATCACATCAAGGTTGGACAGTCCAGATTTCTGTTCCTTCTTATTGGTTGTCATTTATAAATTTAATTTAATTTAGCTAATATATACACTTAGTTTCTGAATAATTCATGTTGAATTTTTTTGATCAACTTAAGTTTGGTAGGCCAACAAAATTAGTTTGGAAACAGTTGATTTCTGTTCTCCAACTATTTCAATTCCAACAACAATAATGCACTAGAAATTCAAACCTCCCAACGACAATGGTATAAGTAATAAAATTGTGGAAACCTTCTTTTCAAGGCGTGTGGTTCATCGGGTCTCTCCATCGACAAATTGAGAGCGGAAATGACGAAAGGTCTCGATAAGAAGTACAAGGAAGCCCTCACCGCCCTCAGCTGTCCGCTCAACCCCAGCGTCAAACTCAAATGCGTCAGGTGGTTCAGTTTTGTTTTTTCTTCGTTATTTTTTTTTTCCAGAGCAAAATTTACGTTTGATGGAGCGTAATAAGAAAGTTGGACTGAATGATCTTCCAATGATCCAATTAACGAGCAATTTTGTTTCTTTGTTTAAAGTTATTTGGAGTCAGTTACATCTGTCCTTTGCAGGCGTTGTTGATCTGTTTAATTCATTTATAATTTTCGTACACAATTAGAATATTGTGATATTTTTTTCTTTTTCAATCAACTGTTTACATTTCTGCCTGAAAGACTTGACAAATGCAAATGTATGGATTCTAAAATGAAACCCTTGTGGATGGTCTGGGAGAATAATGAGAAATGTGGCAATGACATGTTCCTCATGTTCAAGAAGGGAGATGGTTCGTTTCGTTCGTTTGTTTGGGATCATCATTTCCTGCACAATTTATTCAATTAGATCGATCACAGATTAATAGATTTATTTCATTGGTTAATTGTAGCCGTTAGATTAGACTAGATTAATTCAACATGTAAAGTATTTTACAACTGCATCATTTTTCCAGATCTGAGACAGGATATGCTGACCTTGCAAATATTGAAAATAATGGACAATATATGGCAAAAAGCTGGTCTCGATCTCAGGTTTGATCATTCATTTTTTGTCGATTCCTCGTTTGTTGCTTTCAACGCCGACTGAAAAGGAGAATTGAATTTTTATTTAGTATTTGAACAAGTATTTTGTTTGTTGATCATTCTAGTGACAAACTTCCGGTACTTTGTTTTAATTTTTTAAGATGTAATTACTTGAATGGGCAATTTACAAAAAGACAGATGATCTAAAATGTGCTTGTTTCTACATAATGTCTCTTATAGATAATTACTTTGAACACCCAGATTGCTCGTTTATAACGTCTTGCCGTCTGGTCAGAAGGAAGGTCTGATTGAAGTGGTTACAGACTCGAGGACGTTGGCGGAAATCCAACTGGAGTTCACCGACATAACGCTGGTGGCTGGCTTCAACAAGAAGTGCATCTACCAGTACTTGCAGAAACATAACAGCGATCCTAAGAGGTCGGCTTCTTAATTAAATGCATATTTTTTGAACGTTCATCACACCACTGAGGTTATTTATTATCATTGCTCCGACTAAGCACATTTCTCCAAACAATTTTTGCCTGTTTGATAGTAATGCGTTGTGAAGAATTTTAAATTTTCATTTCATGTAACTGAAAATTTTTTTTAACTAACGTAAAAAATTTGATTTGAAACTGGAGCAGTTTCGACAAAGCCATGGATGTTTTCACGAGGTCCTGCGCGGGTTACAGCGTGGCTACCTACGTGCTGGGAGTGGCCGACAGACATTCGGACAACATCATGATCAGGAAAGATGGACAGGTTGGTTGCTTCCAGAACAATTGATCAAATGTTTCATCGTCTTCAAAGTTACTATAACTTTTGAAACAATTTTGTAGTTATTCCACATCGATTTTGGTCACATCCTTGGAAACTTCAAAAGCAAATTGGGTGTGCGAAGAGAAAGATGTCCATTTGTCTTGACCGCTGACTTTGTTTACGTCATCAAGAAGGGACAAGAAAAAAACGATTTCTTTAAAAAGTTCCGCTTTTTTTTCACCAGTTTTTGTATGTAGTTTTGCGATAAAGAAATATATTTCACTAATTGAAGTTTATATTTTACCAAGTTCTCTAATGTTTCTCTAAGTTTGTTTTATATTGCTTAAAATCGCAATTGTTTATCAAAGGTGCTAACATTAGTGGTCAAAAATGTGATTTGTTTTTTTTAGATTTGAAAAATTATGCCAAGAGGCATTCCAGACGTTAAGGAGGTATGGCAAGTTTTTGATCGTGCTCTTCATGATGATGATGAACACCGGCATCCCGGAAGTTTCCTGCCTCAAGGATATCGAGTACCTGAAGGAAACCCTCGTCCCACACAAAACTGATGAGGAGGCCAAGGAACATTTCAAATCCAAGTTCACAGAGGCCCTGAAGAACAGCTGGAAAACAAGTTTGAACATGGCCTGCCATAACCTGCGGGTCAAGAAAGGTCAAGAAAGTCAAAATCAAAATAAATAAACAATAAAAAATTATCTATCATGTTTGCAGCAGTGTAATTTGTAAATATTTTATTTAATTATTTTAAGTTAATTTATAATTTTGTGGTTTCTGATTGTTAAGTGTCTGTTTTGTTTTAATAATTTGTTGAAAAACTGCTCAATTAAAAATGTTATGCGCTTCTTTAGTGATCATGCCATTTTCATTCCAATGAAACATCCTTTAATTTACTATATAATTTGTTCGGGACCTTTGATTTCCTCTGCTTATCTGATCCTGTATGCCTGTAGCAAGTAAGATGTTCTTCTTTTCAGTTTAAATGTTTTTTTTTATGATCACTCACTCGTGCCTTTACGCGAAAGATATTTTTTAGTTAATTATGTACGTTCGTTTGTGTGCGTTTGTATGTGTGTGCATGAATTAACAAGACACCGATTGTACGTTAGTAATGTGTAGGTGGCGTGTAATGTGTCTTCATATGGTCTTAGATGTAAATATATATATATTTATTATATATATATATATATATATATTATTTATATATATATTATATATATATAATTATGATTAAAGGCGTTAATATATATATATATATATATATATATATATGTGTGTGTGTATATATATATATATATATATGTGTGTGTGTGTGTGTGTGTGTGTGTGTGTGTGTGTGTGTGTGTGTGTGTGTGTGTGTGTGTGTGTGTGTGTGTGTGTGTGTGTGTGTGTGTGTGTGTGTGTGTGTAAACACTCAGATGTACAGTTGTTTAGGAAAGTCACAGCATTTTCTGCGGTACTTAATTTTTCTTTTTTCAAGCTCTCTTACTATGTATTTCAGTTGATTATTAAGTTTATTTAAGCCATACACAAAACTAGTAAATTTAGAAATCGACTTTACCGAGATGACACACAAAGAGATACAAAAGAACTCACAAAAACACTTTAATTCACACAAAGAGAAACAAAGAACTCGTAAAAACTTTATAAACATAGAAACAAAGTGACAGTAACTTATATATGGACATAAATAGCACGAATGGAAATAGGAATTTCCGAAAATAGATTTTCTGTTTTAAATATGCACACTAATTTTGTTTATGAGTTAAATTAACTTAATAATCAACTGAAATTCATCGTAAGAAAGATTGACAAATTAAATAGAAAATTAAGCAACGCTGATAATGCTGTGATTTTCATATATATATATATATATATATATATATATATATATATATATATATATATATATATATATATATATATATATATTCGGAATCGAAATATGGCCTTATTTGCAGCATGAATTCGAAAAATAAGTTTATTTTGAATTTTAATAAACTAAACGTTCACCAAAAAACTTTAGTGAGAAAAATCGAAAAAACGAACTACAAACATATTAACGCCAAACATTCGGTAGAATTTATAGAATATTGTAAAAAATATATATATATATATATATATATATATATATAATGCGTAGAGTGCTGCACAAATAAATGATGATTGACTCCAGTTGAAGCGTTGCGTTTTTTCGTTCACTGGCGATGGCGTTTTCCTTCGTTTATTTTTTTTACATCGATCATTCTTAGTTTAATTTTTTAATTTTTGTCAATTTGAATACTTGAGGGTTTCAATAGTTATTTCAACCATTATTGTTTATAATTTAATTTTTCTAGCTGCACTTCACTATTTAACAGTGTAGAAACTTTTTCGAGTATTTTTTTTTAAAACTGATTTTTAGACGAAGTTGTTTGAAGTGAATTTGATTCATAAAATTAAAATAGCGATCAGTTAGTTCGTGACGTAACTTCTGGTCAACGATCATTTCATTGACCTGCTCAGTTCATGCCCTTCCAACTCCCACCATCTTCATCGTCTCCCTTCCTTCCTCCAATGTCTACTGCCTTCAAGATCGTTTTCAATTTGTGTTTTGATTATTTTCTTGTCAACACAAGCGATGTAATTGAAAAGCTTTCAGTGCCCATGATCTGTTTCGCCCACGTTGCACGTTCAATTACCACGATCATCCTGCATTCTCTGGTGGGGTCCATTCATCAAGCAACTGCAAATAATTAAATTCGGTGAATTCAAAAAAAATCGTATTAATATAATGATACATTTAATGTATTTAATGATACATTTTGTCGTGTTAATTATTAATTAACGGATTGAGTGAATGAATGATTGGACGATGAATAAATGATTGGTTGATTGAATGATGGAATGAATGAAGTAATGAATGAATGAATGTGGCTGGTCATATGAAAATAAAAAAATTACAAACGACAATAGAAGCAAATGACTGAAATGTGAACTACAATTTCAATGGCAGATAATGTTCAATGGCCATCCTCCTTTCCAATCCAAACTTCAAATGTACTTTCGATCACTTGAGAGCACGTCATCCATTGTTGACCACAGTTGACCAGGCAATTAGTCGCAACGATATTTCCTTTCTTTGAAACTGAACAAGATACAAAAATTCGAAAAGCACAAAAATTTTGAAAAAAATGTTGTGATGCTTCAAAGACGCACACAAATGAGATGCATCAGTCAGATGCCATATCACATAACTATGCAATCTCCACGTAGTTGACATACCAACGGTCACCGAGTTAGCTCAGTCGGTAAAAATGCCATGATTCGCGATGGCACGGTTTGAACAGCGTCTGTCCGAAACTCAAACACCATCACACGTGTATGACGCGGTGCAATTTGTGCATGCATACATGATGTGTCCTGTGGTATGGGCGGTACAGCCTCTGAGGCAAGAAGGTTTAAAATATAAGTATAGAATGACAGAGCATGTAATCACGAAGCAGTCTGCGTTTGACAAAACTGCATACATTATGAAGAATAAAAAAGTATTCCTAGGCACCTCCACCCGTAAGTGACGTCACTCATCAATTTCAATTATGACTAATGTTAATGGTATTATAATTATCTAGTCATCGGTTTGGTTTGAAACCTTCGGTTATATTTACTTTTCTTTTTTTTATTTTTCAAATATCATTTTACAATTTTCTTTACCTTTCTATGTGCATTTTCAATAATTTTTATTGTTTTTATTTTCATTTTCGCATTATTCTTTTGTTTTTAAAATATTTTTATTGCTTAAATATCTTGCCTATTGTGCAAATCTTTGCGTCTGTCAGCGTATAATTTTTATCTAGAAAAAAAGACACAAATGGCAGTTTTTCAATATTGCAGCAATTTTGTTATCAGTGAGTTATCAATGAGATTTTGTTGTCAGAGTGCTTGCAAGGCAGAAGTTTTTGGTTCTACCTACCGTTACCGATCTAAGCAACATTCGATATGCTGATGCCTAAATGTTTAATCTTCCATGATGAATAATAAATTATTTATTAGATTTTTATTGCATTCGCAACATCAAATGAATTTTTATAAAAAAATTTTATTCAACACATTTTCAAAATAGCTGTAATAAATTTTTTAATTTTTCCTAATAATTATGTGAAATCATAATTGTACCGGAGATATTTTAATTAGCGCCATGCATCCGCTTGATTGAAACATATCGGTGTTGTTACTTACCTCATTAGGATTCGACGGAGCTGCGTGTGGTTTCGACTTTTGATGTGCGCTTCTTACTTCANNCTCGCCCCC
>NW_008705398.1:2520310-2547616 GCF_000326865.2 Helobdella robusta | reverse complement strand
TAATTGTGATTGAGTGTGTTGAGTCCAAATGAGATTTGATAGCACCACTCTGTTTATGCATCGTAAGCCTTCTAGTCAGTGAGGTAGTAGTAATCCCGATATATGAGTCATGTTGACGTGCACAGCCGTCAAAGGGGTAATTAAATTCATATATTACGTGATTACGCTTTAACGAGTTTAAAGCGAAATCACGAACGAGCTTTTACACGCATCTTAAAATTGCAGAAGCAGTCCTAATCGACATCAATAAACCAAAAATAAATATACTACAAAAAATGACAACCTCACTTCCAACCCGGCGCTTAACCAACAACGAAAACAAAGAAGTAATAATAAAAACTAGCATCGTAAATAGTGACAAAGAAGAATATGATGCTATCGATGAAGAAAAGGAGACCAAAGAAGATGACCAGCCAATTAAGAAACCTGACACCTAATTCGCATCAAAGTTCAATTTTACAACACCAAAGTTAATCTTGACAAAGTCAATATTTCCCTATATATACAACAAGGAGCACGAATTCGAAAAATAAGTTTATTTTGAATTTTAATAAACTAAACGTTCACCAAAAAACTTTAGTGAGAAAAATCGAAAAAACGAACTACAAACATATTAACGCCAAACATTCGGTAGAATTTATAGAATATTGTAAAATATATATATATACACTCATATGCATACGATTTATATATAAAGTTTCAGTTTCATATGCATAGATTGTATATGCATACCAGACGCAGATGTACTAGACGTATAAAGATGCGTGTGTTTGATCGGAGGAAGTAATTGGATGATGTTTCGTCGGTAGGGAGATGACGTCAGCAAAATAACAAACGTCATCAAGTGGATGATAATAATTATGTATATAATAATCAAAGGAATAAAAATACGAATAATAATGCCTTAAAAATTCTGATAATAATAATAATAATAAAATAATTATAAAGCCGAAGATTTTGATGATGATGACATTTGCACGTAATCAAAATAAGTCTGGCCTGTAACAACAGTTCACATCTAAACCTTGTGATTTGATGTTTCCGTTTAAAAAACATCCATCCATTTAATACATCTTGAACAAATTTTAGATTTATAATAAAAGATTTTATCGAAATATTGAAAGAAATTGAATTACAAATTATGATGCAGTTTAAAAATGAAATGAACTTCTGAAAAATTCTGTCAATCCCAAACTTGGAATGCCCTGCACATCGTGCTCAGCTAGCCACCGACAAGTGCTGATGGCCATGTTTCAAACTTATTCTTCAAGTTAGTTTTTTTTATTTTGTATAGGTTTGTTTGTTTTAATCTGTTCTTTAACTTTAACGTTTGATATGCTCTGCATAAGTTTCAACAACATAAAGATTACAAATTAAATTTACGTAAAGCTATATTTTCTTTTAAGATTTCTTAATTAAGGTTGTGTTATTTGGCTCAAATGTTTTTTCACACACTTGTGATTTAGATGTGATTAAATCCTAACTTGAATGTGTTGATTTCAAAAAAGTGCTTAACATTCTACAAAGAACTGTGCTTGCTAACGCCAATATGACAAAAATACAAATAATTAATAAAAACAATTGAATGATGAGCTAGAAATCAATGTTTGAAAAGAAACTTCACTTGCTCGCACTGCTTCATTCTGACTTAAGAATTTGTTATGCTAATAACGTTGGTGCAGTAACAATTTTTAAACAGTATTGTATAACGCGGAAATTTATTTCATCTTTATTGATGATGATTACGATTTTTGATGTCTTGGAGTTGAAAATGAAAACGGAAATGTTGGTTTGCTAGGAATAAGTGTCCGATGTTTTAAAATAGTTGACGTACGTAGGGAGTTCAAATATTTCAGAATATCGATACGGTGTGTTGTTGTTGCAGCTGTTGTTGAAACATTCAAATATCAAAAGACAATAAGTTGGCGTCTGTCAAACAGATAGCAAACTCGTGATTCATTACATTCAATAATTTATAATCGTATAAATAAAAACAGTAAACAAATATTAAACACGAATGAATAATTCAAACACACTTACGTACGCATACAGCAAACTCCATGAGATGCTACAATAATTATAAAAAAAGGACAAAACAGCAAAGGGAAGAGGACGAAGAACAAAAAAAAATGATGAACTAGCTAAGATAGCTAAGAAGAGTTTAATGTATTTCTATTGATTTCGTGGTAGTTTATGAGTTGCTGTTGATGATGTTGCGCCTGAATGATCTGCACCTTCTATAAAAATACTTTTAATCGAATTCTTTTTTGAAAGCACAATTACACAAACACTGAACGTTATCAATTTTTTTTATATTTATTTATTATAGTTATTTTATATTATGGGTTATTTTTTTATTTTCCAGCTACAATGGATATGTGTTCGCGTTGATTGTCATAATAATAATCATAAACAACATCACCATACACGGTAGCTAATTAATCTTTTAGTTTTATTTCAAAAATTTGCACAACTTTTCTATACCTGACAGTTATATTCGCAATCACAATATTAATAGTGACATCATCCACACACATCCAACTTCATTCACACACACACGCACACGCACGCACACCTACATCTAAGTTCAACAGCACACTCCACACACACACATCCAACATTTATCACACACGCACATATACACACACAAACACTCTCATCATCAATCTAACACATTCAACATCTAGCTTATTCAACAAGGCTTTTAAGATTTACGTGTGAATTTACATTAAAATGTACCGCAGACAAATGTGCTGGTCTGTTGCGAGGTGTCCAATTTTGAAACTTTCCATATTGCCCGCCTGTTGTCAGCGGCTGGATTTTGTTATTTCTTTGTAGGACTCCTGATTGTTTTTTCTACAATATTTTCAGCTACAGAATTAAAGGAAGAAACCATTAAATGACAACGTGACTCTGAAAAAACATGAATTCAAGACTATAAGTCAATTGAGAAACAAACAAACAAACAAAAAAATAAACAATCAAAAAACAAGCGAAAATAAACAAATAAAAAAGAAAAAAGGTAATGAATGAGTGAACCAATACGTAAAAAAATGATGAACAAAATGATCCAAGATCTTCCTAATAGATGACCAAGCAGCAAACACTTTAGACACAATGCATCAGGGCATCTCGTTCCGGAGGTACTGACCCAATTTTCTTGTCTCTTAACGGGGGACACTGGTGAGAGAATTCTGCGACGAAACTCCCACCGAGAATTGCCACTGCCTGCCTAATACTGCCCACACTCGTGTAAACATCTCTCTGATTATTTCTCCACCAAACAGTTTCCAAATAATTTTCAACATTTCATTATTTTTCCACCAAACATTCTCCAGACAATTTGGTTGACATAATAATAGGTTCAGAAATTTCTGAGAATCTATCTCAAAATAGTTTAACAACTGACAGAACATTTCTTGATCGTGTAGAGAATATTATAAAGTTTGAAAAGCCAGTGTCAAAAGGAAATTAGCTTTTTGGTCATGAAAATATTTCTGTTATATTTTATTTCTTATTTTCAAGTAACTTTTTAAAAGTTGTTAATTTTTGCCTGTACCAGCAAATAGAACAAGCTGAGCAAAGCAGGCGGAGACATTATTGCAATAAACGAAAACATTCTGTCAATATTGTTTTATGACGTTGCAAGAAGAGGGACAACATCCGCTGCCGTACGCACGACAATACAGATTACACATATCATTTGTTGTTCACTTAGAACATAAAAACGCTGATCAGTACACAGACAATGCAACAAAACTTAACAACAACCAACAACACACGCAACTACATACAACAACACACAACAACACGCAATTACATACAATAACATGCAACGACATACATCAACACATAACACTACGTAACAAACAACACTACATAAAAACATAAAACGTCAAACATGAATATAAACTAACATATCATAGATTGTACAGCCCAAAACATGCACGACAAAAACAGCACACAGCCCTACAACGACGAGCATGCAATAAAAAGTACAAATATAATATTAATTGCCATTTGTGAAAGTAGATGTACATTAACCTTAAAGCAGAATAAAATAAAACAACAAAACTATGAATTCTGAGAATGCAACGTGTTTTACTTACGAGACACAGGCACAACTGCAGACAACTTAACAACGCACAACAAAACAACATAAAAACTTGCAACAACAACACGCAACAACTCTACAACAACAACGACACACACACTCACGCACACGCACACACATAGTTACAAGAGCCAGCCACAATGAACAAACCAATAAATCCAACTTATCCAATGAAGCACAGCGTTTAGGAACAAATATTGCATCTGTTGGTTGTCAGATGTGAACAGCTTCGCGGCACATCAACAATGGAACAAAATTCGATCAACTGGCTGTTTGTAATGCAATTTGCAGAGGTTCTGATGGAATGAAAACGACTGTAACAAACAGCAAAAACTCCTCGGACGATGATAACAGAAAACATGGCCAACGGATATAAGGTCTGCAGTACCCGCAATAAATGTTCTCAACAATTTTTACAAAACCTCTACATCTACAGTCATCGTTCAAGTTGGTTTCTTGTGTTGCGTTTTTTATTTCAATTAGATTCTTAATTTTATTCTGTTGACGATAATTGCTTGCTGATCTTATTTGGTGTCGAAACAGTGGTTTAATAATAATAATAATATTAACAGCGACAACAACAACAGCAATAATAATAATATTAATAAAACCAAAATTTTATTGAAAACGCTTAATAAATTGATTGAAAACATCCTGGACGTATTTAGAAGAAGAAGTTGTTGCTGGTTGATGCAACAGAGTCTAGACCAGACCAGGAGACATTTCTTGTTGCCGTCACAACAGGATCCAGTTGCTGAAAGGCTGTAGCATCACAAAGTTTGATAAATCGAGCCTAACTAAAAAATCGTTTCTTTTGATATGAAACAATATTCTATCACTTCTATCACTATTCTGTCTACAAGATGTCATGGAGCATAGAAACCAGACTGTAGAGATGTAGAGATTTATAAGAGATGTCTATTAATTAAAAAAGATTGGTGGCTTAAAAATATTAAGATTAAAAAAATGATTAAAATAGATATTTATCAGGGAAACTAAAAAAGAGAATAAAAATTTTTGTGCTAATTGGATCGTGAATAATCGCTTCACTTGAAATTACAATAATGAGTCACATGTCACATTGTCTTGAAAACTTCACAACATGGATCGTTTTAAGACAAAAATAAATAGAGCAGATAATACAACAAACTAAATTTAAAGCATCAGCAAAAACTTGTGAACTGTTTCCTCAGGCCACCTCCAAATCAAATCATTCTCAAGTTATATTTTAATTATTTTTCAAACTTATTTCTTCAAAGAACTAATTTTTAATTAAAAATTTTGGATCTTTTTTTCTATATTAAAAATTTTATCAACTGAGAACATATGAAGTTGGCACGCATCTGATAAACTATTTTAGTGGAGTTCCATTATTTAATTCGTTTTAATCACAGACACCATCCAAGCTAATTTCTATCATCTATTGCTACAACCGTTGCTGCTGTTTTGTGTTAATTTGTTGATGTTGTTGTTAATGTTGTCGATGTTGTTGTTATGGTTGATGTTGTTGTTATTGATGTTATTGTTGATGATAATGATTTTGTTGTTGTTGTTGTTGTTGCCCTGCGTCAGACATCATTGGAGGGATTCAGACGAGGCCGTAGCCAGTTAGCCACGGCCACCGGGTTACGCCAGAGATCTATTATCGTGAAATGAGTTGGGTTCTTTGGGCAGCTAAACAGATGGGGAACATCATCAGGAAGTAATTGGCATATTGGACAGATGTTGCTGACCCTACTGTCTATTTTCGATCTGTAGCTGTTGAGGGAGATGCAGTGACCAGAGCGGAGCTGGGCCAGTTTTCTTCTCAACGCTCTGGGCAGACTCTCCTCTGCCTTGTCTATTTTGGGTGTTGGAGGTGGCCATCCGTTGAGCAGCACAGCGGCATGATATGTCTCCAAGGCGAGTTTCGCAGCACTGCAATGCAAGGCCGATGAAGCTGCCTTTAACGCTCTGCTGTCATACCCTCCCTGCAAGACATAATGATTTTTTTGATGTTGTTGTTGTTGTTGTTTATGTTGTTATGGTTGAGTTTGTTGTTATTGATGTTGCTGATGTTGTTGACGATGATGTTGCTGTTGTTGAAGTTGTTGATGTTATCGATGTTGTTGTTATTTCTGATGTTGTTACTGTTGTTGTTGAAGTTGTACTTGCAATTGATGTTGTTGTTGCCGATGTGGTTATTGATGCTGTTGTGCAGAATTAGTAATCAATCTATAATGTTGATAGTTATGATGTTATGGAAGATTTGTTGTTGTTGATGTAGTGACGGAAGTTGTATGTTGATGTAGAATTCTGTAAATTCTGACGTTTGTCTGATTAAGTTTTACAACGTTGTTTCATCGCTCTTGCTATTGTTTTTGTTTTGGTTGATCGGAAAAAATGTCCGTAGAGACGTGATTCATTTTGTGGTAACTGTCAATTTTGATCTCTTATTTCATGTGTTACCAGATGATTTATTATCTGCTGTGCAATATCCAGCTTGCATTTTGTTTTCAATGAATAAATTTTTCATTTATTTGAATTTTATTCATATTTAAATTAAATCAAATTAAATTAATTCCGCCTCGCCATCCATGCGGACATCAGTGGAGGCAGGTTGCAGCTTAAAATTTCCCGAACTCCTCCGTTGTCACGTTCCACCGACCTAGGGACACTTTTATGAATTTCAAAACAAAATCTTGTTTGTTTTGTAGATTTTAATTAATTTAATTAAAATAAATTTTCAAATTGTATCAAAAACTAAAAATGATTCGATGGATGAATTAATTTTTATAATTAAATATCACTTTGAAGGAGGAAGTTTTTTGCGGGTTAACAAGAATTGAAAGTGAAATGCTTGGTAGGAGTGCATGTTTTTTGGATAGGAGTGCATGCATTTGTGGTAGGAGTGCATGCTTTTGTGGTTGGAGTGCATGCTTTTGGGGTAGGAGTGCATGTTTTTGGGGTAGGAGTGCATGTTTTTGTGGTAGGAGTGCATGCATTTGTGGGTTTGTGAGTGCCAGGCAGTTAACGACAAAAACCCTTCACAATCCAAAACATAACTAGACTTTAAGCAGATACATACAATTTTGTATGTATGCAGATATATACATTTTTGTATGTATGTCTCTGAGTGTGTATGTGACTTATAAATTAAGCATGATTGGAAAGTGAAATGTCATTAAAAGTACTATTTTAATTTTATTTTAATTCTATTTCTTTTTTTTTAGTTAATGTTAATTTCGGTAAAAGATTTGATATTTTTATTAAATGGAACACTCTGATATGGGCACATTGGTTTTGTCACCCGCGCTATTAAAATCTTTATGTCATGTTATGTCATAATATGTTATGCTAAGGCTATATTTCCCTAGCAAAATGTTTGAAATGATTTTTAAATTAAAAATAAAACTGAGTTAATTAATCCACTTCACCATCAAAATCGACTGAACTCAATAATTAGCAGCCCATGTAAAACGGACTTTGAAGGCAGGGACACATTCGCAGGATCAAATTGGGAGGTCAGAGGACCTCGAAGCACGAATGACCGGAAGTCCATAATTATTTTTAGAATGCGAAAATAAAAACTTTTCCGTTAAGTCTTCCATACGTTATTTTTTCTACATTTAGAAGGTCTGTGGTTATCGCCAGCAAATAAAATTATTGCAATATGAAATGTGTTTGCATCAAAGACTTTTAATGAAGAACTGAATAACCTCGCTGATGAGGAAGCAACCTTGGTATGCTGGGGTGAGTTTCATCGGTGAGAATACGAAGGAAATGGTGAGGGCAACAATTGTTGAATGAAAATTAAAAAAAAACTGATTAACGGTAAAAATAACGGAATTGAAAAATAATGGTTCAGATGCCTATCAGACTAAACTGAAAGCTGAATGATTGAATATTCATTAAATGGTTGAGTGACTGAATGAATGAATGAATGAATGAATGAATGAACGGTGATATGTGGACCTGTGTTCAATATTCAGCCACTGAAAAGATTATCACGACTAAGTTTATTGACCCGTGTTTTGTCTATTGTTTTCAGTATTTTTAATCAAGACGTTTAAGTTTTTTATTTTGTTTGAATTTATTTTTTATTATTTTGTTTTTACTTTTATTTATTTCACAAGTATGTTAATATATATATATATATATATATATATATATATATATATATATATATATATATAATGTATATACAATTATTTATAAAGATCACTGCGTTTTCGGCATTATTCAACTTATAGTCGAGTTTCTCAATCAATTTTTCTAACGAGACTTTTATCGTCTTGATGAAGTTTATTAAGGTTAAATAAAAAACTTTTATTTGACATTTTTGACAAAACATTTTATTATTAATAACGTTATTATTACAGAAAAGCTCTTTTCGGCATCAACTGCCATCATCAGTGTAGTTATATAGTATTGTTCCGTCTTTGTGTTTTTGTTTTTACAGCGACTTTGATTGTAACTTAATTAGAATTAAAATTAATCATGTGTTTCTTTGTAGGAGCGCTGTTGAAGATCGCGGAAATAGCGCTTTATAAGCTAATTGATTGATTGATTGATAGGAGGAATATTGGTATTATTTAGTTAAATATTTATTGCTGGTTTACGTTTATCGATGAAAATTGATTCTGCTATCATTTTCATCGATAAATTTCTGTTAATCAAAAATATAAATAAATGCAATTGAAGAATGGAAGAGTAAATAGCAAAAGGAAAAGGAAAGAATAATTTCGTTTCTATAGTAAAGCTTTTTCATGTAAGAGATTGCACAGCTTAACTATTACATTTAAATTTAATCCATATTTTATTTATATTTAATCCATATTTTAATATATAACTTTATTTTATTTGGCATCAAAATTATTAATAAAAATTTTTAAATATAATTTTTTAAATTATTTGTTTAATAATTTATTACAATAAAAGGAAGTGCTTTTGTTGGTCATGAATATTAATAAAGAGCGGAGTCAAATTTAAAGTTTTCAATATTTTTCTATGTAAACAACATAAGCGTGGAGTGCTGAAAGTTTACCGTGATAGTGTAGGTGAATTGTTGGTTGACTTTGGTTACTGGCACCATCATATTGCCCACCGTACCATCTCAAGGACTGTGGCGTGCTTTCATCGTCATTGTAGACTTCATCGTTATTAACATGGTCATCTTTATCATCAACATCTACTTATCTTAAACATCATCATCATAACAACCACCATAATCATAAATATCATCATAACCACCAGTACTACCATCACCAACAACACCAACACTACCACCACCAACAACAACAACTGTTCTTATCATCGCTTGTTTTATGACGTAGGTATATTTAATATGGCCCCATATACCAACATCACCTGGACAACCTGCAGCATACAAATGAACGAATTAATTGAATCCATGAGAATGGACACTCACTTCTGCAACGAAACAAAACTTCCTATACAAACAAACACACAGAAGTTTTTAAACGACTTTTTACAATTTTTAACTGAACAAACGAACGAACGAACGAACGAACGAACAAACAAACATTTCATGATATTCACAATTTTTCTCAATTTTTAACGGTACAACTCAACCACTATCAATTGATTGAAATGAAGATTCACTGAAGAAAGGTTTTGAACATCTGAATCAGTCGTTATGAAATTTGAAAATTACCATTCAATGTGGTTGAATTTTTTAGAAAAACGAAAGAAGTTATTTTTTTCTTTTATAACAAGGGAGGACTGAAATGGATCTGTACTGGTGTCTGTACTGTTCTGTAGTGGGACTCGTCCTACCTCCAGTGACGGATCAAGGAAGTAAGAGAGCCGTTATCAACAGTGAACAATAGAATTGATAGGCAAAACACACTTAGCATAGGTGCTCTACTCCTTAGGGCCCATATATATATATAGATATATATATTATTATTATTAGAGAATTCGTCGGGTGAAACCATGGGGAAAAAAGATACGTCTTCAAATCTTTGCGAAACTTCTGAATAGTTAAACCAGGTTGACGGAGGCTGTATGGCAGTGAGTTCCAAACTTGTGGACCAGCAACGGAAAAATTCCTATTGGCCACCATCAAATCTGTTCTCGGCACCGATAAAAATAACTGAATCTGAACGTAATTGCAAGTGATGAATAGTTTTCGTTTTGTATAAACACCTTCCAGACAAGTAGCTTGGGCTTAAACCATTTAAACATTTGAAAACCATAACGGCAAGCTTGAAGATGGTTCTTTTTTCAATTGTGAGCCAATGAAGATCTCGTAGAGTATTACTGGATTGGTCGTATTTTAACCCTCCGGAAATGATCTTAAGCAGCACGATTTTGAATTGACTGAAGACGATTAATCAATTGATTTGAAACTCCGTAAAAAATGCTGTTGCAGTAATCCAATTTCTGAATTGCACAGAAACTATTTATGTCTGTTGGGAAAAAATATTTTCAAATATTTTCTTGAATAAATTATGGATTAATCTTTTGTTGTTTGGTTTTTTTGCTTAATTCGGCGCAAATATTGGAGAAAAACATTTTCAAAATTGTCCAAACGGAAAAATACCCTTTTAAAAATAATAACACAAAATTAAAGTTAAATTTAAGAGCAGGATCGCATTTTTTCCTTTCTTTTGCGAATCAATTTTTACGTTTTAATCACATTCCTCTTTGACGTGAGTGTGTGCCCGTGTATCTGTGTGTATGTGTGTGTTTGTGTGTATGTGTGTGTGTTTGTGTGCCTGTATATGTGTGTGTGTGTATGTGTGTATTTGTGAGTGTATATGTGTGTGATTGTGTGTATGTACTTGTGTGTGTGTGTGATTGTGTGTATGTATGTGCTTGTGTGTGTATGTGTGGTCGGCGGTCTGATTGAACATATGCGGTACATCATCATCCAGCTCCATTTGTTTGTTTGCATTCCAGCATACCAATCCAGTTGCTTTGCTTGGTTCTGCCGCTTGTGCGTGCGTGTTCATACATTTGGGATTCGCTGAAGTCTTGCGTTTGCGTGGAGTGTGGCCTGAGAAAAAATGGCGGTAATAATGGAGCAATTCAAATTAGTCAGTTTTACAGTTTGCCATTTAAAATTATAATTAAAAATCAAGGTGTCCGTAGCAAAATTTAAATTAAACTGG
This sequence comes from Helobdella robusta, assembly GCF_000326865.2. Taxonomy (NCBI): domain Eukaryota; kingdom Metazoa; phylum Annelida; class Clitellata; order Rhynchobdellida; family Glossiphoniidae; genus Helobdella; species Helobdella robusta. Next base: position 2,536,384 of record NW_008705398.1, on the reverse strand, counting down.
GATGTAAAAAATAGCGTTTTTTCAAATAAAGAAATCCATCGGTGAGAGAAAACATCTTTTATATTTATCGCTTTCAAGGGAATACAATTTGAGTTGTCCAATCATGTTTTAGTTCAAAATGCCGCTTGTCACGCGGTATTGAGATTTTTCATTTAAACTTTCCATCGCCAGCTACCATCGTTGGGGCATGAGGGGAGGGTGGTGGTGGAAGTGACTGACTGAGGGATTATGACAAGAACAAGAGTTGTTGGTGACAAACAAACAAACAAACAGACAAACAAACAAATAGACAGACAGACAAACAAATAGACAGACAGACAAACAAACAAACAAACATAATTTTAAATGTCAAAAGTTTATGAAAATTAAAAAACAATGAGCCGAAAATAAATTTTTTCTAAAAAGTGGAAAAAATTTCATCAACCATCACAGCAAATGACGAAAAAGATTATGAAATGAACTGAAAACAAGTTAAATACAAAAATCACCACTGACGCCATAAACAACAAAAGCAATAACAACAACAACAACAACAACAACATTAACACAATAACAACAACAACAACATTTACACAATAACAACAACAACATTAACACAATAACAACAACAACATTAACACAATAACTACAACAACAACATCATTAACAAAATAACAACAACAACAACATCATCAACAACAAAAACAGCACATTGAAACAACAACATCAATATCATCGTCATCATCCTTACAACCGTCCTCAACCCTTATAACCAACGTCATCATCATCATCATCACCGTCATCTTTATCATCATCATTATCATCATCACTAACATCATCATCTAGAATGATTGTTGAAATGGAAAGTCATTTTTTGATGAGTTGACGTCATTAAAGTATGCCTTTATTATTTATATTTTTATTGTTTGTATTTGTATGTATCTATATTTGTATTAATAATATTTGTATTAATTATATCTGTATCAATTATATTTGTATAAAATATGTTTGTATCAATTATATTTGTATTAATTATATATGTATTAATCATATTTGTATTAATTATATATGTATTAATCATATTTGTATTAATTATAATTGTATTAATTATATTTATATTTATTATACTTGTATTAATTATATTTTTGTTATTTTTATTAATTATATTTTTATTAATTATATTGTTGTCGTTTGTATTTGTAACTATTTATATCATATCAAATCATTAACATATTCATAACCCTCCTCTCATTATCATCATCAATCTTATTCAAATTATTCTCAATCTAAATTATTTCCTAAGTATTTATCATTATGTTATAGTATGTTGTTTTAATTAATGTGAGCATTAACATGGCTGGAGTGCAACCCAATGTACGCCTGCCTGTTCGTTATTATTATTATTATTTTAATTAGAATAATTTTAATTATTATTATTATTATTATCGTCTAATATCGTCGTGTAATAATAAGAATGATTGAACCCCAATTGAGCAATTAAACCAGCCCCCTCTTATAATGTACTCACTTGTAGTGACGAGCATTTTAGATTGATAGGATTTCATAATTATTTCATTATTGATATTTGGTATTTGGAGTTAGAAGATAAAAGGATGTTTTTATTATTATTGTTTTTTGAAAATAATTGTCAACTCGTTCGAAAATTCTTCGTTAGGATTTTTTTTTAAATATTTCAAACTTTCACAACTAGTCGATTTTAAATGGGCAGATCAACTTTGCAATGGATTGATTATCTCCGCGATGTCTTCACCACATCCATTGCAGTAAAAACTTGATTTCAATCAGCGTAATTTTGCATTTTTACTTTTATAGAGCTGATTTTATTTTCTTGATGTGTTCATTTCAATTGCATGACGGAACGACCATCGTAGGCTATTTTCATTTCGGCATATGTTGATGATTATTTTAGACAAAATGGAAGAGTTCTCATCATTGCTGAATTATAATAAACTATTTAGGAAATGAATGTGAAACGTATTTTTCTCAAACAAGAGTTTAATGTTAACATCATGTAGTTTTTTGTTAAAAATCGTTTTTTGTTTTTCAAGATGTATTCAGGTTGGTACGACGGTGGTTCTTCATAAAGATATGAATGTTTGTGTTTTTGTATGAGGTGTACATTGTAACTTGTACATTGTTGTACAAATTGCATGAAGTGTCACGAACAAGTTTGTTATTAACTACAAAAGTGTACATTAAGAATCTGTTTCGTTGCAACTACACTGTACGAGAGATGCAAATCCGTTCAGTTGCAGTTGTGCGACAAGTGTTTCCTCCATGAGGAGTGTCCAGTGGTTGGGGTTAGGGTTAGGGTTAGTAATGTGATGTGATTTGATGTGATGGGATGTAATGTGATGTAAATGCTCAATGTCATATAGTGCAGTGTGTTATGATTTTTAATGTAATCTAATTAGGTAGTGTAAGTTGATGTGTGCGAGCGTGCTTATACGTGTGTGTTTGCGTGTCTGTTTGTGTGTTTATGTGTGTGTGTGTGCACGTTGTGGATCATGTGGTCTGCTTGTTGTTTTTGTTGTGGCTATTGTTTTTGTTGTGGCTATTGTTTTTGTTGTGGCTGTTGTTGTTGTTGTAGTGGTTGTTGATGACGATGGTTACTACAGTATTGTTTTATTCAAAAATTCAGTCTAATCTGATGTTTAAGGCTTTTTTTTGTTGTTGAAAAACTAAAAATGTCGGCTTAAAAAGTGCTTCTAGCTGTAAACAAAACAAAAACAAAACAAAAAAAAGGAAAAATTTAATTATTGATGATAGCTGGCCAGATTGCACTGGTCATTATTTTATTTTACTATTGTCTGCTGTTTGGTTGTGTATGTGTGTGTAGATATGTGCGTGTTTGTATGTGTGAGTTTGTATCTGTGCGTGTTTGTATGCGTGTGTTTGTATATGTGTGTGTTTGTATAAGTGTGTGTTTGTTTGTGTTTGTATGTGTTTGTTTGTGTTTGTATTTGTATGTATGTCTGTATGTATGTTGTGTTTGTATGTGTGTGTGTCTGTATCTGTGTGTGTGTATCTGTGTGCGTTTGTGTGTTTATATGTATGCATGTCTGTTTGTGTATGTGTGTGTGTGAATGTTTGTGAAGTGAATTTTTTTTTCATAACTGTTTGTCGCCATCACTTTTGTTTGTGCAGTTGATATAAATAAATAAATAAATAAACAAATGAATGAATGAATGAATGAATCAATCAATCAATCAATGATTCAATCAATGAATCAACCAATGAACCAATGAATGAATGAATGAATGAATGAATGAATGAATGAATGAATGATTGAATCAATCAATCAATCAATCAATCAATCAATCAATCAATCAATCAATCAATCAATCAATCAATCAATCAATCAATCAATCAATCAATCAATCAATCAATCAATCAATCAATCAATCAATCGATCGATCAATCAATCAATCAATCAATCAATAACTAAAAATGAATGATTAAATGAAATATATGAATAAATAAATATACAGGCATATAAGATTTAGTAGTGGTTGTAGCTTTTTCTGCGTGGTTTTCTAATTTGTTGTCTTCTTTCTTCATTTCAAAAAAAGTCTCACTGCCTCAACAACTTAATTTTTTTATAGGTACTTCCTGTTTGCATTTGCATCTTCTTTTTATGGATTTTTGTACCTTAGTAGCATTCCTCTTGCAGACCGTGTTGAAGATATGGAAGGCATGCGGAAGGGCGTTTCACAATGGAAGCTTTTTTGTCGACCTGGTTGGATGCAGAGCGGCTTGCTCTGGTTTGTTGGCACCTGGACACATGCTCACATGTTTTTTATTGTTAATCACACTAGTCATTCAATATTTCATAGTCACCAAAAATATGATCACCATTTTTTATTTCAAAATAAATTCTCATTCAAGTCCGGCACGATTTTGTTGTTCGTTGCGAGAATAAAAGCGCGCATAAGGTAGGGTGAAATAAATTGCGTATTTACGATCATTGCATGTTTATGTGGACCACGTAATCCCCCGTGTACGTAATGAGAAGCAAGTCTTTCATTAACCATCTTCCATTGAGTAGAACTGATATTTATGCAACGTGAACAACATCTGAGATAGAAAATGTTTAACATTGTCGTGCAGTTGTCGTTTGTTACTTAGCTGCCACTGTTTGTTACCTATGTGTTACTCTTTGTTACCCATCTGTTACTCTTTGTTACTGATCTGTTATTTTTTGTTATCTATCTGTTTGTTCTTTGTTTCATGTTCATAAAATATTTTTGTCCTGCATGTGATTTGTATCCCGAATTGTATCCCGTTTAGAGCCATTGAAATATTAAATGCTAGGATTAAAAGGTAACAACTTACGCGAGTACTTGAGAAATTGTACTTGGAAATATGTTAGCACTATTACATTCATTCAACACGAGAACGTTTGACACTCCCACCTCAAAACACAACAGCTTCAAACATGACACCAATCTGCAGTGAACTGAATGACTGTTTATAAAAGAGAGAAATCCTTTTCTACCCATCCCATGTTTCACGGTTATGTGTTGTCAAATAACCACATCATATCAAAACAGTTAGAAAACAATTGTTGTACTAGGTAGGGTAGGACTATTGAAAAACTTTAAACATTTTTTCATTGCGGCCAAGAGAAATTAAAACAATTTACCTAAAATTGTCAAAAATTGACGATGCTTCAATCTGAATAAAGGTTACATTTGTTTGAACCGAGTCAGGATTTCAACATTTTTGACTACTTTGCACATCGCAAAATTTTTTAAACATTATAGCCAAATCCTCAAACAGTTTGAAAATACTTGAACGAGGAAGAAAAAAAAATGAAAAACCTTTCGAGTTGTTGAGTGGATGACTTTAGAACAGTCAGGAGTGGCAAGGTTGAGTCCAGTAAGATGAAGCTGGCTGAAGATAGAAAAGAATTTCTGGAATTGATACGAAAGGTGGATGCATGGTTTCTATGCTTATCAGAGAGATTAAAGAGGTCGTTGATTAAATAATTAGTTATTAAATAAATATCGTTAAAAGAATTGCTGTGTTATTCAGATAATAGAAAGGTAAATTATTCGACGACTAACATTGTTTTGCTTGCTGAAGAACTTCTCTAAATCAGTTCTTATAGAATAACAGAGGAAGTTGTTGAATAATAGATGACTACAGAGATTCGTGGAGAATAAAAAACTTAAAAAGTTGCAGTAACCTCAACTTGTCCGCGTTTTTATAAATGTGGTGTGGTTTTATATTTCATGCTTGCCTCTGAGGAAAATAATCATGCAACCTCCTCACAAAAAGTTAATTTATTTACAAATTTGCTACTTTTCATGAAGAACAACACAAACTTTAAATTTATTACATATATATAGAGTATATACCTATTCTATATACATTTGATATATTATATATATATATATATATATATATATATAGATATGACTTTTTAAATATTGGATTAAGAATGTCAGAAATACAATTATTGATGAAAATCACAGCATGAAAATAACATGCTGTGAAAACAATGCTGTATAATGCTTTAATTTTTTAATTTTAGAGAAAACAAATTTTGTTTATTCGTTTTCTCTAATGAATACATAATTTATATATTTAGTAATTAATTAATTATTTATTTAATTTGTATAATGCTTTAACCTTTTAACCAAGTTATTTATCTTCCTCATTTTATAATACTATCCTGCGTGTTGTAGCAGTTTTTGCGTCTTAAAAAAAAGAATAAAAATGAAAAAATGCCAAACGTAGTCCAGTGAATAGATCGACGAATTGCTATTGCAGCTTGTTTTTCCACAAAATACACAGAATGTTCACTTCATATGCATCATGGAATGATGTTTCGATATTTATACTCAAGTAGGAGAGTCATGCCATCAAAATATTCAACTTACAAATACTATAGCACTATTCAATGTTGTGTGTGTATGTTATGTACGTGTGTGTGTGTGTACATGTGTGTGTGCATGTGTGTGTGTGTATATGTATATATGTGTGTGTGTGAATAAGTATGTTTTACGTGGGTCTATATATATATTTGTGTTTCAATAATTACAAACGACCTTCTGATAAAAATGTAAAAGAGTTGATTACTTAATAATTTTGATTCCATTTTTGGTTTTTTAGGATTTGTAATATGAATGTGAGTTTACATGCACTAAAATATTTAAAATATGCTCTCATTTTTACAATTGTCACTGGTGATCATTGCAAGAAAACCATATTTTCTTTTCGATTTCTTGATTTTTTTTTCAGCATAAAACATTGCAAAAATATGATCGTGATGTGAGCTATCTTCTTCAAATCATTATGGGTAAAAATAATATGTACATGATGATATATTATTAAATGTTTTTGTGAACTATTTTAAGAAAAATGAATAATAATAAATAAACAAAAAAATAAAAAAACGATGAAAGAGACCAACTACTCAGAATTAAGCTTGGCAAGAATGAAACGTTTCAAATGTTCGTAGAAATCTGCCGCCTCGATTCAAACGCCGCCGGTGAACGTCTGCAGGATGCCATGTTGGCGGCAAAAATTATTTTCAAAGGAAGGAGATAAATAACAAATAAAAATACTACCAACGTGCAAATGATGTGGAGGGGGTTGGTTGGATGGATGGATGAATGAATGAATGAATGAATGAATGAACGAACGAACGAATGAATGAATGAATGAACGAACGAATGAATGAAAAAAGATTAGAGAGATGGATGGTGCTAGGAAGTAAATAAATGAATGAAATTTGGATGGATCATGCTTGCGATAAATTGAATGGCAAAAGAAAATTATGTAAACAATGACAAACGATTAATATTGTCTGTTTGATATGCAGCGCTAATTCATCAGGCATTCTTTAGAGGCAATCCAAGATGAACAATTCATTACAATTCATTACAATTTATTACAATTCATCACAATTCATTACAATTCATCACTTGCTACAACTCGAACCAAGATAAATTTCATTATGGAATGTTAAATTGTAACTAAATTCACAACTCCACTGATGCTTTTGGTTGGAATCATTAATTATATTAATAAGCTCTTTATTTAATCGATACTATAATAACATCAATTATGACATGCCAACCAAAATGTGGATTGAATTGCTCGTACATTCCCTGCATAAGCACTCCCGCCATCTGCAAATGATCGATGAAGCAATCCCAACTAACTCTTTTTGTACCTTCCATCAAACTTAGCTCCTCGTGACAAACCTGACACCGCCAATCAAGACCAAACAGACCGCTGGCCTCTATTAATAATGAAACACAATTGAGCCATTCCTCATTCATAACCACGTCAAAATATTTTATATTCTCATTTTTATGTTCTTGTGGATTTGTTTCTACAATTTTTATAGTTTTTCTGGATTTATTTATATTTTTTTGTGATGTATGTTGAAGGAATCATTTCGCACTGCTTTGTAATATTCTGCTAAACAGACATGCTGTGGATTTCTGATACGTACCATCTGCACGGTGCCTTTCACGCACACGATCAGACGAACAGACGTCAGTCGCTGGTGGCGCGCCTCAAAGTGCTACTGCAGTATTTAAGAAACCAAACACATTAGTTGCTCTGCTGAAATGTACAACAGTCAATATGTACCGGCACACAAAACGCATTCAAATGATGTTCAGAAGCATGTAATGCATCAAACGACGACAAATATTGGGAACGAATAAATTTCATTCTCCCTGCTAGACTTACTATTGAACGAAGCACCAAGTTAAAAATTGCTTGACCGAACACACCATCAGCACAAAATCAATTCAGAAAAACGGAGTATTGAAAGGTGGGAGTAGTGTTTAAAATTTCGCATCCTCCTTCTCCAAACGATCCTCACAGCATCATGTTTTCTATATTCCATATAGATAAATTGAAGTAACTGTTTACTACATTAAAACTCTCCAGGAACGCCAATAAAATTCATCACAAAACCGCAGATCAACAGAGGAAGGTCGATTTTTCAAGAAAAAACTACGCAATACTTTTCAACTCTTGACTTGACAGGTGCCAGTTCGCTCACATTTAAATACCCAGCAGGTGCCAGGCGATGAGCGGAAATAAATAAGGAAGATCAGCTGCCAGTTTGAAGCAACGGGGATCACGTGACACTGGATATTTTCCACTTAATATAACACCCCCTCCACCCCTTGTCATAATCATCACTAACTTTATCACCTCCTTCATCATTATTTCACCCTTAATATAATCAAAATTATCATCATAATCAGAACCATCGTACTATCATTATCAATCGTTATCATCTCAACCCTCATATCATCACCATCATCATCATCGTCATCATCATCATCATCATTTGTTTTGAGACGAATCAAATGACTTTTTTTTAATAATGGTGATAATGGTGGTGATGATGATAGAGGTGATGTTGAGAATGATAATGATGATGATGAATATTCTGAAAATGATGATACAAGTTTGAGCATGATGACGATACTGATGGGTTGTTACTTGCATCGTCTACCTTATAAATGAATAGTTTCCTTTCCTCTGTTCCTCCATTCAAGAACGTTCCATATTAGTTTGGTTTCTCTCATTGTGTTGTTGTGTTGGTGGCAATTTGGAATGTGGATGCTATTTTTGAATTGTAGTCGTCGTTAAAGCCGTAAGTTCCGCGATTGTTGGTGTAACTTTCAAATAAAATTTTACCAATAATTATGGACTTATCTACTGCTCTTGTAAAGCCGAGACGACAACAACTACAAAAATTCAAATTTTTTATTTAAAAAAGTACAGCCTTTTCTCAGACACTCTCAGTCTCTCTTTTTTCCTCGTTCTTTAAGCGTTTATAAAAAGGACATGTCCAAAAGAATAAACCAACAACCACGCGGTAAATTTGCCACAGCGGAAATTTAAGAATAACGAAAGCAAAACAGGTCACCATTGACCAATCAAATAGATCAAAAACACCAGTTCAACTGTAGAACCCCACAAGCAATCATGAAAAGTTGTCAACAGGATGTCCAACGTTTTATTACTTTACACTATAATTTTGGCTTCAACAGTTCAAACAAAATCTCAAAAACACTTGAATTTAAAGAAGTGTATACAATGATAAATACGTACAAAATAGGTAAAAAAAATGTATAACAATATATAGTTTACAGCATCCATTGTTTGGGGGCGCTATGCTATTATTTCCCAAGGTTGACCTACCAATCTACCTACCTACCTACCTACCTACCTACCTACCTACCTACCTACCTACCTACCTACTTACCTACCTACCTATCTACCTACCTATCTACCTACCTACCTACCTACCTAACTACCTACCTCTCTTTTTACCTACCGAAAAAGCATTGTATTGTATTTCCTGTACACAACATCAATGCTTAGCATCCGGCATAAATCTAAAAATTAATTTTTTTTTCTGTCATTGTAGACGCCATTATGAATAAAAATAGAGGTCGTTTTTTTCTCTAGCCAGCTTTTGCACATGCGGCATGAACGTGCTTGAGTATGTGTATGTTATATGTGGGTATGATCAGTGGCGGATCTAGGGGGGAGGGCCGGAGACTAGACCCCCGTTATAAGCAGTATTTGTAATCGAAGTCAGTAAAACTCATTGTTTTTACGGAAAAGTACTGTTTTTGACAAAAAATTGACCTTATAAGCATGAAATGTCGTCGGTTTAATTCGTACCCCATTACCACCAATGTTGGCTTTCGTCAAAATTATTTGACCCCTCAGTCTACATTTAAACATTTTCAAAATTTTTCAAAATTACCCTTTCAGGTTAATGTTAAAAAATTTTGAAAACTTAGGCCCCCGTCTAAGTTGTATATGACTATGTATGTGTGGTTGTGAGAAAAAGTTATAATAAAATGCCTGGTTCATATTTGTTTGTTTGCATTAGCATTAAAAATTATGTATGCTTCACATACGCTGCCATAAAGAATATCATTTTTTGCACAAATGATAAAAAGTGTATGTTCTGGAAGCATCTGACGCATGAAAATTTTATTAGTTTCTGCTAAATAAATCATACCCCATAATTACCATAGTTACCTCACAAAAATTATTAACATTTTAACTTTTAATATTTGCTTGTTGTTCAGTGTACAGATGCATCATTCATCTTTTGCCGAGGTTAAATAAAAACAAAAAAAAACAAAAATCCTCCCACGCTAAATAATGTTTTACTGTACTACATACAATACGTTATTCTCTCTCTCTCTCTCTTTCTCTCTTTTTCTTTCGCATTTTCTGTTTTTTCTGTTTTGGTTTTTTGTCTCATTACTACTCAGTGAATTATTTTCAAAGAACAGAATAAAATTTGAAAAAAATCTCACATTTCAAAGTAATTCCTTGATGACAAACCGACAGAATAAAAAAACATTACATTTGAATTTTTCTACTGCAGTCGCATGCATTTCACGCTTTAATTTTTGCTACCACTTCCTGCTAGATTTGTATTATAACAAAACTGTTTTATAGATTTTCAAAGCACTGGCCATCGTCATGTCTACATGGTCTATGTGTTTGACATCAACACGCAATACCAACACGCAACACCAACACGCAACATCAACACGCGACATCAACACGCAACATCAACACGCAACATCAACACGCAACATCAACACACAAAAGCGAACATCAAAACATTTTGATAAAAATTGATAAACTTCAAATATCAATTCATATCAAACAAAAAATTATTTATACACAACTATCATCATCATGAGTTAATAAAGTTCCGTTCTTGCTGTTATAATAAACAATCACTCGTGAATACAAAGCTAACACGAAACAGACTGCGTATGATTTGTGATGCAAAACAATTCTGTGGAATATTTTCCAAGCGGCTTACGTTGTTACTGACTGTTCACATTCAACTTAAAAAAAACTACGAATCCATTCATTCAATTGTACAACAACGTGAAAAAGAGTTGTTAAAACTTATGAAATATGAAATTATTGTAATCTCATTAAAAATTGAGGATAAAAAAGTTTAAAACTTTGATGACTCCCCTTTGCAACAAATCCCAATCAAATATGCACAGAACACAGCGATCGACGCCACGTCACACCACACCACGCCACACTACGCCACACAACACCAGACTACACAACACCACTTACGGCATTCGACGGCCAGAAGGACCACCAAATGACACAAAACATACAACACACTCGTAACGCACACAAACAAAAGACGCATGACGAATAGGCACGTATGACCCAATTAAGAAGAGTCATACGACAGTTGCAAGCAACATGAAAATGCCTTCTTCGATGTTCTCGCCCATCAAGTAAAAGACGAAAAGCAGGTAGAAATGTAAACAGCATCAATCTACCTTACACCAGTGCTACACCACGCAGAACCATTCAGCAAAAACCTCACACAAATTCACGTAATTCGTTACATTAAATCGCACAACCTTAGCTCACCCAACATCGCTGTTACAAAACTTTAAAAACCTACCAAATGTTGGGCGATATATTATAATAGCGCGCAATTTTGTGTAATGTTATATACCTTCACCATGATTTACCGAACTCTACGTATGATTCTAATCTAATAATTCAACCAGCCACGCATTATTGTATTGAAGAGGCCACACCAGACGCATTGTGAGTTTTTAAGATTTATTCATGAAATAGCACGCAGTATCAGCAGCTTTTTGAAAAAACTTTGTTTAAATTATTAATAAAATATTATTTAAATGGCTATGCTCATCTTGTTTTTCTGCATAATTTATAAACAAACATATGCATCATACACATCCCGCCAAATTACACAACATGAAAAACTGAAGATAATTTTTAACAGCGTCGCAAAAATCACACCCCATGGCTTTGAATTGTTGAATCGATTATTAACTGATAACAAAAATGACATCAATACAATCATCAACAACATCATCAACTCAAACAACATCAACAATTCAAACAACATCAACAAACCAAACCAGATCAACAATTCAAACAACATCAACAAACCAAACCAGATCAACAATTCAAACAACATCAACATTACAAACAACATCAACATTACAAACAACATCAACAATTCAAACAACACCAACAATTCAAACAACATCAACAATTCAAACAACATCAACAAACCAAACCAGATCAACAATTCAAACAACATCAACATTACAAACAACATCAACATTACAAACAACATCAACAATTCAAACAGCATCAACAATTCAAACAACATCAACAATTCAAACAACATCAACAAACCAAACCAGATCAACAAACCAAGCAACATCAACAATTCAAACAACAAATCTAACACCTCAAAACAAAAACGCAGAATTCTTTAACAAAATGAACAAAGGCAATCATTTCAAAACCAATACATCTTCATCTATTAAGACATCACTCGTAAGCTGGTCACCACTGCATCATCATTCATATCGTCTGTCCGTACGCATGACAGGTACAACACAGTAATGATAAAGCAATAGAGCAGCAAGGAACATCTTTCCTTTCTTCCAATTGCTGCTTATAACAAAATGTCCTTCGGTTGGGAAAATGTGAAGTAATTAATGAATTCTTCCTGTGGAGTATAAGTTTCATTTCTTATGCTGTTGTTCGTGTTTGTCTGTCTTGTTTGGCTCTTTGTTTGTCTGTTGGGCATATTAATAGAAAAAATCATCAAATGTATGATATATATATATATATATATATATATATGTGTGTGTGTGTGTGTGTGTGTGTGTTGTGTGTGTGCTTTTAATCCTATATATAAATAAATATCTAAATATTCTTAGTCTCCAATTAAGACTGAAGTCTCCAATGCCAGCATTAGTAACAAAAAAGAATAAACCTAACGAAAGGTATGAATGAAGAGAGAGAGAGAGAGAGAGAGAGAGAGAGAGAGAGAAAAAAATACTAAAAGTAGCATGCGTAACATCGTGAGCGAGCAGATGATCCCAATAAATTATTTAACGTTGGCAGTAATTAGCTAAAAAATCGTAGAATGAAAATATGTCAGAAATTTTTAACGTTCTATTAGAGGTGTTTACTGTGGAGTGATGTTGTATCCATAGATATATATATATCCATGCTTGTATCAATATTTATTTATTTATATATAGCCGCTCATTCCAATTATTAGGTGAATCTTCTCCTTTGGGAATGTGGATAATATGTGTTTAGAAAACCAAAATTTACAATTATTTTATTTTAACAAGTAATAATTAGCGTGAATGTTCAATGTACCCACACAATTCAAGAAGCAAAACCTCATTTTGTGCACCCAAAATGATACTATTTTTAAAAATAAAAACTGAAAACATTGTTAAATTTTTAAATTTCAATAGAAATTATCCTGCAAACTGTTGGGAGAGTTTATTGTAAGAAAGGGGAACTGAGGACGGAGTTGCTGAATTGAAAGAAAATGAAATGAGATGAGAACTTTTATTATAGAAACTTTCGAAGATAGATATCTTTGACAACAACTTTTTCAATTAATTGATACAATATTTACAAATGATAAATGATTCCTCAAAATAATTTGCTTTTCATTTTTCATAAAATATTCAATTACATAATATAACATCAATTTCACAAATTAAATTTTCATTTCACAGATTTTTTTTAAATAAAAAGACAAATACGGAAAAACACGCGAGAAGTATAAAATTAATTGCGAATCTCAAAAAGTGACGTTGCATCGTTGTTGTCGGCCTGCTGAGACTAAACATTAAACAACGACAACTTCATGAACGACATCCCACAACAACATCTCAACAACGGTCAGATTCACTATCAACAACGGCAACCGTCTCATCGACCGTCTCATCGACCGTCTCACCAACCGTCTCACCAACCGTCTCACCAACCGCAAATCACTTTTAACGACAACTTTTAAAGGCAGACTTTTCGACCAAGCAACAAGTTCCACCACAATAACCTGTATATAAAACAGCTACATCAAAACAACAACAACTTTAAAACAGCAATAACAATAACATTAAGTGGATCAATACTAATATCATTAAAACCTACGAGCCATCTCATCTTACTTCCACTTCCGGAAGCAGTATTTTTACGATCATCATCATCATCATCATCATCTTTATCGAAAATGTCATCGTCGTCGTCATCATCATCATCATCATTGTTAATAACGTAGACTATTTGTTACCAGCAACGTTTTCATTTTCATAAATTATACTAATAATAACATCAACAGCAACATCCACAACAACTACTGCTACAACAACAATGAGGACAACATGTACAACATGACTTCAAACGAAAACACCAACAACAATATCTACAACGACAGTTACCTCATCAACAACAGCAGCATCAGCAGCATCAACAGCAGCGACAACAGCAGCGACAACAGCAGCGACAACAGCAGCAACACAACTTTTTGCTCTGCCACTACGATAAAAAACATTTATTGGCCGGCCACGCTATCCTCAACATACGCTAATGTCTCGTGCGCCGTAATTGAGCACATCCAGCTGGATCAAGGTTACCATCATTATTATCCTCATCATTATCTTTTATCCCTGCTCTGTTTTTTTTCCAACAGTTTTTAGTGAATGATTATTTCTTTTCAAAAATAATTTAGCGAATGTTTCAGTTTTCGATTTGTTGGTGGTTGCGTTTGAAGTCTGACTGATGACTGTGAAATGAGATTTGTTTGATCTTCCTTATGATATTCAACTATGTTCCAAGTTTAACGACCCAAACTTTTTTCATTCAACATATCACTTAGTTTAGTGAAAACAATTCATCAACAATTCACCAACAATTCACCAACAATTCACCAACTGTTCAATCAAATTGAACCACTCTGCGTTTGTACCAGGTCAGTTAACAACAAACAGCCTGCACAAGAGGAGAACTTGCATTTTCAACATCTCAGTTTGACAGGGCAAATAATATTTGCACTGTCGTGTTCTCCTGACCGATCATCCAAATTAATGATGTGGAAGTCCATTGAAAGCTGACGTTCCTGATTGTTGTGAAGATTTGTGATGTTAACGTCTGTAGATGTTCGGGCCGGATGAAACGTGTGCTCAATTTTGTCTGATTAATATTTAATTATACGAGGTGGATGTTAGCTGTTGAGCCTGGCCTACACTTGCCATTTGTTCCCTATTAAGTAAAACAAACAAATAAAATTGAATGGTTATTGCTGATTTTGTGTTCATTTTCTTAAAACTTATTTGACGAATAGTTGTTGTGGTTCGTCTCATTCATGTACGTGAAGTTAACATTGAAATATAAACAACTTAATGCAACTCTCCAATATAAAATTTCTGACTATACAACTTGATGCAGTTCGCATAATTTTATGATTACGCTCACAATACAGTTCAACAGACCAAAAATAAAATTTGTAATAATTATTGAATTATTTTGTCATTTTGTAGTTTTTGTTCTACGATGAGTTTGATATCATTTCGTTTAAATTGAAAACGAAGCATTTAGATTTATTGTTTCAATCAATGTTATATTTACAATATTACATTTGATGTTAGTTATTTTAGTCCAACTTGCAACTGTTCTTTTCAACATTCACTCTGGAGAGTCATTAATCTCAAAAAAAGTTTATGGGAAAATTCCTTTGAAAAATTGCCGCTAAAAAATTGCTAAAAAATGTGATTGATCAATTGATTATTTGCTTTTTACCTACCTTCCTTCCTATCTACCTACTTACCTACCTACCTACCTGCCTACCTAACTACCTACCTACCTACCTTCCTGCCTGCCTACCTAACTACATACCTTCCTACTACGTTGTCAACAAATCAGATAAGTGGGTGGGCGGGTGGTTAGGTAGGTAGGTAGGTAGGTAGGTAGGTAGTTAGGTAGGAAGGTAGTTAGGTAAGTAGGTAGGTAGGTAAGTAGGTAGGTAGGTAGGTAGGTAGGTAGGTAGGTAGGTAGGTAGGTAGGCAGGCAGGCAGACAGGTAGGTAGGTAGGTAGGTCAGTAGATAGGTAAGTAAGTAGGTAGGTAGGTAGTTAGGTAAGTAGGTAGGTAGGTAAGTAGGTAGGTAGGTAGGTAGGTAGGTAGGTAGGCAGACAGGTAGGTAGGTAGGTAGGTAGGTAGGTAAGTA
>NW_008705398.1:2480018-2520260 GCF_000326865.2 Helobdella robusta | reverse complement strand
AGGTAGGTAGGTAGGTAGGTATGTAGGTAGGTAGGCAGATAGGTAGGTATGTAGGTAGGTAGGTAGGTAGTTAGGTAGGTAGGTAGTTAGGTAGGTAGGTAGGTAAGTAGATAGGTAGGTAGGTAGGTAGGTAGGTAGGTAGGTAGGTAGGTAGGTAGGTAGGTAGGTAAGTAGGTAGGTAGGTAGGTAGCAAAACTAAACGGAACCTATTTGAAAAAATCTCTTTGCAGTCGAACAACGGTCGTGCGTTTCTACGTTGTGGCTTGTGTTGCTGCTCATCATAATGTGGCACGCAGGAAAAACAATTGTTTTCATACAAAAGTTAATTCAAATTTTTAAAAAATCATAATTTTTTTTATTCAGCGTTTATATGAAATACCTCAAGTATGACTTACATTGCCGTCAACTCATTAACTGACTGACTGACTGACTGACTGACTGACTGACTGACTGACTGACTGACTGACTGACTGACTGACTGACTGACTGACTGACTGACTGACTGACTGACTGACTGACTGACTGACTGACTGACTGACTGACTGACTGACTGACTGACTGACTGACTGACTGACTGACTGACTGACTGACTGACTGACTG
Organism: Helobdella robusta; assembly: GCF_000326865.2. NCBI lineage: Eukaryota > Metazoa > Annelida > Clitellata > Rhynchobdellida > Glossiphoniidae > Helobdella > Helobdella robusta. The sequence goes on along the minus strand of NW_008705398.1, from coordinate 2,519,659 downwards.
ACTGACTGACTGACTGACTGACTGACTGACTGACTGACTGATTTGATTGATTGATTAATTCGCAGCAAACAAGCAAATTCATCAATGATTCTTTTCTACAAAATAAATTTCTGTCTATAAAATAACAAAATGAAAAACCAAAATGAAAAAACTTGATTTCAATAAGAAGCAACAACTAAGTCACAGTTTTAATTAGAGAGTTGTGCGACATTTTCAATAAATGAATTATGATAATTTTTGATGATGGGGAGGATGATGATGGGAAAAATGATGAGAAGGATGATAAAGATGGTGATAATAATAATGATAAATAAGATTTTGATGACATTTATGTCTATGGTGGGGTTGACGATAACGGATGGATGGATGGTGCGTGTGGGGGATAATGACGTCATTGTGCAGTTGCAACATTGGAATTACGTAATGACAGTGACGAGGATTCAGAAAGATGATGATGGTGATGGTTGTTGTGGTGATGATTGTTTTGATGATGACGATGATGGCTGTTGTTGTTGATGATGACGATGATGATTGTTGCAATGATGATGGTGGTTGTTATCCTTGTTCGTCGTGAAAATTTTTATAGATGCTTGAAAGCGTTTCATTGCTTACAAAGCTTTGTTCAATTAGAAATTGAAAAACCAACATTGTTTGGATGAGTTGAAATTTTAGTGATAATAACGATGATAATGATGAGAATGATGATGGACATGCTGCTAAACTGCAACATGTGTTTGTCTGTTAATGAATAATTAAAAAAATGAAAAAAAGCATGATGGTGATAAGATCGATAATGAAGAAGAAAATGATGATGATGGCTGTAAGATGATGATGATAAAAATGAAAAAGAAAATGATGATGATGGCGATGAGGTTGATGAGGACGATGATCTAACGACTCATTACGAGCTGTCACATTTGTTGCGTTCATTTACTTACGGCGGAAGTGCAGCGGACATGTTCACTGGTGCGTGAGAGAGAACGCAGGAGGGCCAACTGAAGCATCAATGCTCTTCATGCTGATCATTAATCAATGTTTCTAATGAATTTGCTGGCATCTCTCTAAATATTTTTTCATATTTAAATAAATTTTCTCATCATTTGGGCGCCGAAACAAATATCACCATTTTAAAAGTTAACAACAACATTCTCAAAGACAACGGCTATGTTGAAAATTTGTCGAAAAACCATTTAAATAATTTGATTCTTACGAGTTACTCAGCAGATACTTCCTTTCACAGATACACACCCCATTACACGAAGGTTGCACGGCACACGCAGACCTCACATTTCTGATTATTTGTTCGAACAAATCCTGCAGACGATCAGAGAGAGATGCTCCTTTCCTGGCATGAACACACGAACCGAAATCAACTGGACCGTGCAGCGGTGCAGCTGAGTTTTTGTGGGAAGAGCTTGTATTGTAACAAGTTGTCGACAATAATTTTACGGCAGCCAGTTTTTTAATAAAAATAATCAACCATGTTTACTGCTTGCTGTGGGGTTTGAAAATTTTAAAAGTTTTCAAAAATATATATAAAATTTGTTAAAAATTTAATTTCAACCCTACTTGAATTTTTCATTTCATTGCGAGATGTTTCAGCTTTAAAGTTTTTTCTTGACTGCCCGAACGACACGGAAAGTGTAAATTATTTCTGTATAACAACTGAAATATAAAAAAAAATAAAAAATTGAAAGATAAAGAAAAATAAAGAAGATAATCAGATAATAATGAGATAACTCATTACCAAAACTGAAACTGAAAGTTGAATGAATTGTTTGCTAGAATAACTGCCAGAAATATCAGATGTTTGTTGTATCGTTCGACGGCAAAGTTTTTTTTGTTTTGTATCGATGTTGGATGAGTGCTTGTGCTGATGATGCATGGCACGATGAAACATTTCACGAGGAGACAGGCTGCCGACATCTACCATCAATCATACTCTCACGTTTTTAGAGGATTTTATTTCATCAATTATGCATGCCATCATGTCACTGCTGCCATCACCATCTACATCGATACCTCCTTTGTTGTTACTTGACCATAACCCTAGCATGATTCCATCACCGCTGTGTGCGCTTTAACAGGCAAAATTTTTAGGCAATAAAATAAACAAGTTTTTTTTTAATTTTGCTACAACCTCAGTACTGATCGCCAAGGCAAAATTTTCAAACTGATTATTGCCCAAATCGGGACATGTGCAAAGTCGGATGTTGCAGCTGGGTGAGTTTGGCACATCCAGTGCCTCTTTTGTTCTAATTGCTGGTCCTACTGTTGCCGACAACAAAAGTGTTAAAATTCGTGAACTGGCCTTCAACAAACTCTATAAAACAAATAAATTTACAAACAATGTAAACAAATCTGGTGTGCAGTTTTGAAGGTTTCAATGTTTTAGTTATCCATTTAAGATTGTCTTTCATTGGTTTTTACAATTCTTTAAATTTATCTGTAACTGATATGAAATGGGCAGATCGGTTTTGAAACAACTTGCTCGACAGCCGTCCGTCCTTTCGAGGCTGGTAAATGGGTAGACGACGTAAGTTGTCGCATGTTGGTCGGCGAGATGGCTCAGTCGTTCGAATGCTCACTGAGTCAAACAGCTCAATGTCTATCATATACTCAGCGTATATGATGCGGTGCTTGCGCGTGCACATAAATACATGTGTACGTCGTATGAAAAGGATAAACAGCCTTTGTGGCGAAGATGGCTGCTTCAAATTAATGGATGAAGATATGAAGAACATAATAAAAGAGATATATAGATAATATATGTGTAACATTGTAAATGATTCTTCGTATGTCAGAGCTGCATTAATAAAAACTAAAAACCTGGCCACCTGGTTCAAATGCTGTCTGGTCTAGAGCTTTCTATCACGTGGTTACGTTCTGATTTCTGACGTTGTACCTGCTCTTACGTGTACCAACTGTTGTGAGGTGGAAACAATTTTTTTGTAGCAATGACGGCGCACATTTCACTGACCTTCACTAATGTTATATTGCATTGTAAATATGTATGACAGATTTTCACGTAAGTTCTTCTGCCTAGATACAATAGAGCTTTGTGGATTCGTTGGTCGACATTTTGTTGGTTTGGACAGACTGGACACGTGTTTCGTCTTTAGCAGCCCGTCCAAATGCCTATCATACCAGAGTGTCGTTGTGTTATGTTCGTTGTGTCGTTGTGTTATGTCGTCTGTGTTATATTATCTGTTTCATGCATTAAAATATCTGTGCTGTAGTGATATGATATATTATCTGTGTTGTATTGTTGTGTTGTGTTGTTTTATCGGTGTCGTGTTGTTGTGATATGTTATTTCTGTTGTATTGTTGCGCTATGTTATCCGTGTTGTGTTGTAGAATTGTTTGCACAGGAAGTTATTATGCAATTTATTTTAAATCAAATTAATGTAATTGCTGTTGCGTTTTCTAATTTGGCATTCAATTAATTCCTTGTTGTCCTATTTTTTCGTTCCGTCCATCAAATAATCTCGTTTTTTGTCGAGTATTATAATAACGATAATGTTTTTGTTTTGTTTCATAAACGTATACCACACACACACACACACACACACACACACACACACACACACACGCACGCACGCACACGCACACATAATATATATTGCATGTGCATATGGCATATGTAGGTGCGTTACTGAATAGCGTCATTTTTCAAATCATTCAAACTTTTTCTGATTTCACAAATTTGTACAAAATCGCGTGGACGCCCCACAACTTGTTAACCTTTTCCAGTTGTGGTTATGCAGGTTTCGTTTCCAAACTTTGCAAGCTGTTCATTGCTAATGCGCTGTCCATGTCTTCCTATCATGTTTCTGAGCATTTCAATGAATTAAGTTTCGATTTTAATCGTCAACCGTGTTCTTCATCTCAATCTGTCACCTTCCCAAAAGATATCAACAAATTGAAAAAGCTTTTTCATAAAAAAAACTTGTTTAAGTGGAAGAAAAAATTTTATCCGTGGACTCGCAACGATTTTATTGCATGGGTGAATGGTGCGAAGCACAACTTTTAATGTGCGTTCGATTCCTTCGATTCCATGTCTGGAATGAAATGTATCTCGCACCTTTCCAAACTTGTGCAGATAATTGTTAAGCGTCGCCCACCAACCATGTGACTGCTACGCTTCATCACTCGTGGTGGCTGCCATTTGGAAATCAACTGGACTACAGAGCTGTATAATCGAACAATTGGCAGTTTCTGAATGTTACACGTTGGTTTGTACATAGTCCGTTGGGCTGGTGGGCCGGGCTGACCTTTAAACCACTCACGTCACTGGATCAAAGGTTGACCAATATTGGACGAGGATTGTATGAATTATAAAATTATCATTAAACGAAAGATTTTTTTAAAGTAAAGTTTTTGCCAGTTCATCAAGCCATTTTATTTTATTTAAAATTATTTTATTATTTAATTTAATTTTTTTTTAATTATTTTATTGATGGTTTGTTTTTGAGAAAATTTAATTGCAGCCATGAGCGATGCGTTCCCGCGTGGTTGCAGGTTGCTTGGCGGATCGAATGCACACTGAGATGTCCAATCTGCATATTGTTATGAAACGACCAATTATTCTCAATTTATTTTAGCTTAAAATTTAATTAAATTCACAAAGAGCTTAGTTGGTCAAAAGTTTGAAATTTAATTAAAAATGGTAATCTATTGTTTGGAATAATTCAATGCTTCTCAATTGAAATATTTCATTAAATGAAATTAAAAACTCTGACTCCAACAAAAAATTTATTCATTAATCTGCTTCTACGTTTATTTTAATATTTTTTTATCTGTAAAACTAATCTCCCATTCAAGTTGTTCACGTAAACTTTTGCATCTTATTTTAACCACATCCAACAATAAAACATTCTTTCCATTCATCAATCTTTTCATCCATCCGTATCCGTCCATTCATCCGTTTGTCTATCAATCAGCCAATTTATTCATCCGACCATCCATCCATCGATCCATTTATTTGTTCATTGTTCATCAAAAATCATCTCAAAAATTTCTAACAATAATAAGCAATTTAAATGTTGAAGCATTCAATAAATAAAAAATTTTTTTGCAACAATTTCAACCAATCAATCAACCAATTAACCTTAACCGACCGACTGAACAACCCACCAACCAATCAACCAACAAACCAAACAACTAACCAAACAACCAATCATTCAACCAACTAAGCAACCAACCGACCTTCCAACCAACCAACTAAAAAACCAAACAACCAAACAACCAACTAACCAACAAACCAACCAACCAACTATCCATCCAACCAACCGATCAATCAATCAATCCATCAATCAACTAACAACCAACCAACCAGGCACCATCTACAAATACTGTGGCACCAACGGACAATGGAACAATGGCGAGGACTACAACGAATGTTTCAGAAGCTTTCAAGACGTACGTGCATCATTTGTGAAATTTATTTTTTGCACGTGTTCACTGTTCATAGACATGTTTTTGAATTTTATTTTCAATGATTCATACTGCATTGCGACTCAGTAGCTTGGTTGTTAGTTGTTAAACGCATTGTTTATTCTAGACCCTACCTTCTAGTAGACAGACATGTTGCGCAACTTGTTCATGAACCGTTTAGCAACGATACAGTCCGTCATGAGACGCTCTTCTTTGTTTCATCTAGCTTCCACACAACAACTTATAGCCGTTTCTGCCGCACAGTACAGCAGAAAGTGTAATAAAATATAATAACATTTCTGAAAACTGTTTAAAAAGTTTAACTTTTCCATTTAAAAATTTAAGTAAATTTAAAAATTTAATTACATTTTTAAAGTAAATTTCAATTATGAAAAAATAAAAATAAATTAACATCGACATAAACCATAAATGGTGTTAAATTCCAAAAAACCGGTTTCCAAAAAGTTTTGTATTTTAATAACAAATTTAAATAATTTTTTGAATAACTTCAAAAAACTAAAACTTCTTAAAAATATTGATTTGTATTTAAAATATTAAATACAGAAATAAAATTATTTAAAATTAAAAAAAATAAAAAATCTAGCCCAAAAAAAAAGTAAAAAAAGTTTAGAAACCAATTGTATATAAAACTTCAGACATCAGATTTTCGCTTTTGCAACAGGCTCGTAGACCAGAATTGATCTACCGCGTACAGACATATCTCGTAGACAAACTGAGTCACGTCTCAGCAACGAGAAACTCGTAGCGGGTATACAAGTGTGCACTATGGCTTTTCGCACAAAAACTGAAATACGTGGTGTTTGTTTGTGTGTGGTGTGTGTTTATGTGTGGTGTGTGTTTGCGTGTGGTGTGTGTTTTTGTGTGGTGTGTGTTTATGTGTGGTGTGTGTGGTGTGTGTTTGTGTGTGATGTATGTTCATACGCTGTTTGTTATTAACCTTTCAACTTCAATAGCACAAATGAAGAATAATTTCTCATCCCATCTAAATAGTGAATTCGTCAAAACGATTTGGAATTATTTTCCATTATTTATACACCATTATAACTATTATCAATTGCTAATCAAAAATTATTATAACTTTAATTAAAATTATAATATAATAAACATTGACGTAATTAAAATTAAAAATTTAATAATAATTATAACATAATAAATTCGAACGCATTAATAATTTACAGGCTATTAATTGTTAACAGGCTGACACGTTGGTTTAAATTTTCGAATCATGTTGATGTAGGTTCCTGTAATTCATGACGCAAACAATCTCTGCTTGCGTGTATGCACAACGTAATTCATGTGCAGTGTTTATGGTGATTGTGTTTAAATAATGTAGGAGCTACCTGGATTAATGTGCATGTGCGTGTATCTGAGGCATTTTCTTCTCTTTGTCGAGGTTAATCAGAGCTGTAAAACCAATTTTTAAAACACCTAGGCGTTTAGGCTTTTTAGGTTTTTTAAAAAGACCTAAATTTTTTTAAATGTTGAAATTTTAGGTTTTTTTTAGGTTTTTTTAAATATAAAAAAAAACTTTATAGATAATAGTTTTTTTTTATCTAATTTTGATTATTGAAAAATGACAGTTTGACAGTGATAGTTTTTTACAGAACAATTTTTCTTTTTTAGTACTTTATATTAAATTTGAGAATGTCGTTTCAATCAACTGGTGATGAGTGGATGCTCTGAAGCTGAAAATAAATACGTGGAAATTGATAATTGAAATCTGACAATTTTTCAGAAGAATTTTTTTAAATAACTTTTTAAAATGTTCTTTTTTACCATTAGCTTTGTTAAAATAGCAATACAAATTTTTCAATTACGCTTTGTGAAGCAGGGGATGTAAATTTTTTTGATCATTTGATAACTTCTAAAACACCTATAAATTTTAAAATAACCTATAAAAACCTAAAAAACCTAAAAACCCAAGAAAAAAAAAGAAAAACCAATGTGCAGTCGGTGAGACAGGTGCGTAGCAAACAAAAAAAAGTATTTTACGTTTCTAATGTCATAATGTTTATGATGCAACTTATTTATTACGTTGTGTTTAAAAAATAATTTAATTTGTTGTCTGTGTTGTTCATTTTTTATAAACTCTGTTGATGTATATGGTGCTTTATGTTCAAGTTGTTTTGTGTTGTTGTATGTTTACGAGGTTATATGTTTAAGTTGTTGAATGTTTATGTTGTGTGTTTGTACTGCATGTTTATGTGGCATGTTTGTATTGTATGTTTATGCTTTTGTATATATATATACAACGCCGAATGTTTACGATGATGTAGTGTAATGATGTCTGTACGTTCTAGGCGAGCCTCTCCTCCCATAATTAATTTCTGCTGGTTTATTTCCATTAAAAATAATTATTATCTTTTTCATTGCATTCATTTGTTTGACGTTGGAGGCGATTTAGGCTAGTTTTTATGTGGCAAACTTGTTTTAACTTCCATCCAATTAATTAATATATTAAATAACTTTTTTATTTATTTGTTCATCAATCAATTAATTTATTTATTATTTATTTAATTGCTTCTTTATTTATTTAATTGCTTCTTTGTTTCTTTCGTGACAATTTTTTAAAACTTTTCAGCTTGCTAAAGCAAAAAATAAAAAAGCTTCAATTAACGATTCTGTACATGAGTTCGGAGGAAGATAGTGGCACACGACTGACCGCGTCTACTATTGATGCAACTTGAGCATCATTTTTTCCCTAGTTTTCGCTGGCGGACACGCAATATAAATGCAAACAATGCAGGCATGGCATCGTCATCATTTTCTCTCTAATAACTTCTTCCTTCTAAAAATACCCATCCCCTCCAATGTATTTTCATCAATTGCTTCCCGAGACTTATACATCAACAGGAAAAAACAGAACGGAAAAATCTCGTAATGCGATTTGAAACCTGATTAAGAGTCACGTAAAAAATTATAACCCAACAACAACAACAACACAACAACAACAACAACAACAAGAACTCAACAACAACAACGACAACAACAACAACAACAATAGTCAATACAACAACACAACAACAACAACATAACAACAAACTATAACATCTTCTTTAGCAACGACCTTACGACAAAACCACATACCTAAAAACAACAAGAATAATGATCATAATAACATCATCACGTTAACATAATGTACAACAACGACAAAAAACAACAACACATCATCAACAACACAACAACATGAAACAACAACAACACAACAACATGAAACAACAACACAACATCAACAGCCACAAGTTGTTTGTAAGTTTGCAACATTTTGTCGTACGTTTTTCATTTTTGGCTAATATTTTTCATCAAAGGAGTACGCTGTTACATATTATTAGGCATGTTCTCGCCAACAACATATTTTGTGTGACGTTATTGAGATTGTGTAGATCGTTATTGTTGCTATGTTGTGTTTGTTGTTGTTTTGTTGGTGTTGTCTTGTTTGTGTTGTTGCGTTTTGTGGGTTGTTGTTGGTTGTGATGATGTGTGTGATGTTGAATGGGATGTTGTTGATGTTTTGTTGTTGTGTGTTTTTGTTGTTGTGTGTGTTGTTGGATGAACCGGGATGAATATAAATTAGTTATCTGGCTGAAAAGTATCTGGTTCTTCTTCTGTGCTGGCTTCTTTGCCTTTCATCATTACATATTTATTTGTTTTGTCGGATTTGCCTCTTGCGTGTATGTATAATTTTTATTTTTTTTCTGATATTTTTGTTGCGATTTTATATTTGCTTGCTTGTTCGTTGAGTGAGTTGAAGTTAGTCGATTGGATGTGTTTTGCTTATTTCCCAGACTGATCTACAAACGAAGGCGTGTGTTCTTCTTGATTGTTTGATAGGTTTCACTCAAGAAATATAAATTTTGCTGGTTCAAATGTTTGAGTGCGTTTTAAAAATTTAATTGTTTCCAGGAATCATCCGTCAATAGATTTGTTTGCTTGTTTGTTGAATGTTTGATGGTTGCATGTTTCAAATGCTGAGAACAACAAAACAGCAGAACAACGGGATGTTATTTATGAAATGTTTGTTCAGCATGGACCGCATGGAAGCATTGAAATAAGTTGGATCACTCCATATTACATCGGAGGGTCGGTCACTTACTTCATGCATGCTTGTATAATTTATACATAAAACAAGTAGCATTTTGTAAACAAGCCACCGTACGCGAGAAATTCACATACAGAAAAATCAAAACTGCATGCATATTCAGTACGTGCGGACACAAACCATGCAGTTCCCTACACAACATATAAAATACATATTAATTCTAAACATAAACACACACGCCACACATACGAATGATAAGCATGTAATCTACATGAAGTAAAAAAATCCGACACTACACAAATGTGGCGAGAAGAAGCACTGACATGAAACGCAAACACAAGTCGAAATGACGCAAACAACTGAAGACAGCACCGCAGAGACCACGCATAACTTTTTACTGCGTCTTCATTCAACATAGTAACATGTCCATAATTTTGAAATATGTAAATGAAAAACATACAGCCAAGAGTATAACCAAGTGAACGAAACAACATACAAATAAAGAATACACTACATAGGGAACAGGAATCATACCAGCGAGCAACATGCAACATAACACATTCAACGTACAAATTATAACCCACGTAAACAACCAACATATAATACTACAACCGCCGTACAACAACCAACATACAGCAACTAATATACAAAAACCAACATTCAGCAAACAATAGACTGCAACCAACACACAACAAACAAGATAAAGCAACCAACACACAATCCTCAACATTGGCTGTACAACATTCTCCAACGTTCAAGCAACAATCGTCATGCAAGACACTGTCTGAAAACATCGTTCCATCCAGACACGCTTGCTTGCATGCAGCAGTTAACTTAACAATAGTTCATAAAAGTAGAAATAATCAAAGTCAAACAATCGTAGCAGAAATATGTTATCAAGTTTTTTATATGAATTTTTGATGTTCATGGTAGGCTTGGTAACTTAGAAGTCCAACAGAGAATGGCATGGCTGCGTGGTCAGTATTCAACAGAGGGCAATGAATGGACTGTAAGTTGGTGATGTGTGTGTGTGTGTGTGTGTGTGTGGTGTTAAACACAGTGTTGACGTAAGTACTCAAAAAATTTACCCAAGTATAAGTACCAAATACTCAGTAAAAAGTGTACTTAAGTATAAGTATTAAGTACTGTAGACAATTGGGTACTTTGTACATAAGTACATGTCAAAATTATATCAAAATGTTATTTGTTTATTTGAGATACACTTCAGACACTTTATTTTCAAAAGGTTTATTTGTTAACAGTCACACACAGTTCAGTTTGTTCTTTTTTAGCAACAACAAAGTCTCAAATGATTCATCACACAGTCTATTTCTTTTTAGTGTAAGAATCAATCCAGCTTGACTGAACAAACTTTTAACGGGAGCCGATGATGGCACAGTTGTGTTGTATTTTAGAAACAATCTTGCAACAGTACGATACCTGAATAACGTTAATTAAAGTTTTTAACTATTGTTATGTGGAATATAATAAAGAAATTATAATATAATCATGAAGTTTTATTGAATAATTCAAAATTGAAATGTAATTTATATATATTTTATAACTAAACTGCTTTTTTTTTATAATACATAGCATTGAGATTATTTGATAAATTAACCGCACTTACCTCTTTAGTTGAGCTGACCAATGCAATGCAGCCCCTGGGACCCATACTCCATTTTTCACACAATTTACGGCTAGTCGAATCAATACTCATAGAAAAAAGACATTCGATAATAAATATTCAACAACGTGCATATCATGTGAAGAGTCATTGAGATATTGCAGCCCTTCTACTTTATGGTTTAAACTTGATTCAGGTATATAAGTACCATTTTAATACTAAGTACGTACTTAAGTACCAATGTACTTAAGTATTCGTCAACACTGGTGAAATATGAAGCGTGTGTGTTAGATGGAGTTGATGGTTCCATTCTTGGTATAGTTTTACGTAAAGACAGAGTTGTTGAAAATGATATTTGTGGAAGAGGCGAGCCATGCAGATTTGTTAGGATCGGTGTACAACATCCATCAAAAACAACAAAAGCTAATAACATTCATATACATATGAATCCATGCTTAAATGAATATAATTGCTCTAATATATGTTGAATATAAAAAACTTCTTTGTTTTTATTATTTTTAGATTGGGCGACGACTTGATAGTTATGTTTGCGCTGACGAAGGTTGTGTGTTGTAGTTTTAATTGCTGGTAGTAGAGGATCGATGACGTGGTTGTTGTTATTTTCTACTTTCTTGAACAGCCTTGAATCGAGTGTGCTGAATATTTGAGTGACGGTAGGATATGATGCAGGTAGATAGTTGAGGCAGATTAGTTTTTTGATGTGATATTGTAGTTGTTGAAGTTGTTGTTGTGTAGCAAAACCAGACCAGGAAGGAGCTGCATATTTGATGCGTGAGATCATGTTATTACATCGAGACATCACATCTATGGTGAGATTATGAGCGATTCAGTGATGTCGAATAATTTGATGCCTCTGAGGCCATGTAAGCGGAATGTTTTGAGCGCGTAAAATGTTTGAAAGCCTTTTGTGATGATGTGAATGATATGAGGTGCTATATTGAGTGTGGAGGTGAATGTGATGCATAATATTTTTAATTGATTTGTGTGAGTGATTGAAGGGTGTTCTGGAAGTAATGTTATTTTCTACGACTATTGTGAATGATGGGGTTGAATGATCTATTGAGATTAAGTGACAGATTGCATCGTTTTGACCATGTAGTTAATGAGTCGAGTTCTGATTGGATGGTCTTTGCGTTAGATGATGGGATGGCAAGGTAGGTGTCGTCGGCGTATTCGATGATTTGATTAGAGCAATGAAGAGTTTTGGGAGTAGAAGCATTGATGATAAAAGTTGATGGTCCAAGGACAGAACCTTGAACTACGAAAGAATTAATAGGTAAATTAAATGAAGGAGTAGAGCTAAAGAAAGTAGACTGACTCCTATTAGTTTATATGCTGGGGAGTTATATTGCATACATAAGTGAAAGATATATTATTAAAAGATCTTTGTTGGCGCTTGTGATGAAAAAATTGTTGATGAGGACGTGAAAGAAGATGCTGTTGATGGATGATGTAACGCAGGAAAAAATAAACTAAGAAGGACAACCGACCTGTTCTCGCAGTTTCAGTCTTTCAACATTTTTAAAAGTTCCTGTGGGCTGGCCATCATAACGCTGTTTGCTACTAGATTACTAAGATGAAATCACGTGCGTCAAAAATATTTCAGGATGTTTATCAGCATGGGTGTTTTTGTTATTTTATAGTCTGATGTAAGAGCGGGTGGATATAAAATAATGTGAACAGTGAGCAGATGGACATGATCGAACATTGGTGAGAGTAATAATTGTACAAACGCATCATAAGCAGCTAAGTGAAAAATTACAATCGAAACAAAAACACGGCAGAAATAAAATTACAATTCAGATTTTTAGATCGTTGGCTGCCCTGTCTCTCTGATGCTTGACAGTTTATCGGCAGCATTAATTTCAATGTTTATATTTTGCATTGTAAAAGTTTGGGAAAATTTAAAGCTTAAATTGAAAGGAAAATAACGTTTTATTCAGAATTGTTTTCTTCGGTGTAAATGCTTACAGGAAATGAGTGGAGCTTGAAGAAGGCTTCTAAGGATGCTTCCACAAATGTTTATTTTGCTTTGATTCATCAACCACTTAACAACTTTGTCACATCAGTATAATTAACATCATCACCATCATCGTCATCATCATCGTCATCATCATCGTCGTCATCATCATCATCATAACTACTACAAACACTTTCTTAGTTGGATTGTCATTGAAACGTTTAAACTTTATTCGAAAGATTTTATATAATGAAACTTTATTATTACTGTTTTGAGAGTTCATGAGCATTTGAGCAATACCTTTTAATGTCTGGATTTTAATGATGATAAATTGTAATTATTGTGTGTGTCTGTGTGTGTGTTTGTTGTTTGTGTGTATGTGTTTGTCCTTGTCTGTGTTTGTGTGCTCTGGTCCATCTGTGTGTGTGTTTGTGTGTGTATATGTGTTCATATTTATGTGTGTGTGTGTTTGTGTGTGTATATGTGTCCATATTTATGTGTGTGTGTTTGTGTGTGTATATGTGTTCATATTTATGTGTGTGTGTTTGTGTGTGTATATGTGTTGATATTCATGTGTGTGTATGTTTGCGTAGATGGAAAAAGTAGACATGAAAACCGTAAGCAGGTTACGTCACAGGCATGACGTCATGCCGGCCTTCGCCTTTTTTTAAATTTTTGCTAAAAAAATGGAGTGCAGAAATGTTTTTCTAAAAAATTTCATCGTTGAGTGAAAATCTGGTTTGGCGTGGGTTACTAAGGAAGATTGGAGCTTTAAAAAAATTTAATTAAAGTTGGCATCATATTTGTACCATTTGAAAATTAAATTCATCAAACTTCAGAGATGGTTCGTGGGTGGCGAATATTCTTAATTAGATTGAATAGCAAGTTACAATTCGTCGCTACCTTCAGTTAGGAAAGGTTTTTGCGGGTATTGGTTCATTTCTCAAGAATTTCACTCAGAAATTGTACTGTAAATCAACAGAATCTCTAACCTGGCAGTACCTCTTGAAAACATCGCACACACTATTGCGACTTCAAAAACTCGATGATTTTTAATGATTTCGAACATGTTGTCGGAGTCCTTTGATGTCACCAGGTAGCAAGCAACCTTATCAGCATTCTGTTACCATCTACGCGCCTTCTCCACGCAAAAAAAAATGAAACAATTAGCATTGTCGTCTTGAAATTGTGCACTATTTGTTGGTAGCAGCTAGCGACGTATCAAAAACTTTAAAAGGTGTGAAATTATCTTTACAAAGATTTTGAAATGATGGAAACCATTTAGGCATGCTGAAATAGTTTAAAAAATCAACACACACACCACACACACCACACACACACACACACACACACAGGCAGGCATACAATTGCAGTATACAAGTACAGTAAGGACAAGTTTTCAAATCTTATTAGATGCGGAGGCTTGCATGGTTGGTTACTAAACTTATTATTCCTGCATTACCAACAAGACGCACGTGCACACACACTTTACTAGGAAATTAATAAAGGACAGATTGTACCAAATAAATAAATAAACACACAAACTAAGAAAAAAATTAATGAATATTTAATAGCAATAATAATAATACAAATTATTATTATTATGACGACAATGACGATGATGATGACCTCGACAATATGATAACGATACTGATTGTTTTTTAGTTGAAATAAAGATGATGATGATGATGATGATGATGAGGATGATGATGACGATGTAAATGGTGAACATTGTGAGTGTTGAAAAAGTTAATGATAAATGTCCTATAAAAAATTTGACGACGAACAATGGGTGAACGATGAACAAAACACGTCATATAGACAAGTGCAGACACCACAGCGACAAGTGGCTGTGTTGGTTGAGGCGTCTGCTTCTGCTGTTTGTTGCTGTGATTGGATTCAATGCGAAGCATTTCAAGTGCGTTGGGTGTGAGGCGTAGATTCAGGCACTTCTCCGCGCGTGCTCTGTGCATGCGTCGGTGGTATCTTCAAGCATTGATGATTAAAAGTTACCAACAATAACGATTGTTACAAAAGTCGTGCCGAATGTTAGCTGTAGAAATAATGGTGCGATGGTTGAGGCGTCCGTTGCTGCTGCTGATGTTGCTGCTGCTGGCGCGACCAGGCTCGAATGCAAAGGAAACCTCGTCATGCAAAATATTTTAAGCAGTAGCATCAGACACTTAACTTAAGCTGCACTAAATTGGAGGGGAGAGCAGGGGAGAGCAGTATGAGGAACTTTCATGAATGTTGATACGCGCATAGAATTATGCGCCTGTATAATGATTGATCACAATTTTACGATCTGCACAATTAAACTTGCCATTTTAATAAGTAAGAGTAGGGAAAAGTTATTGTGGGAATAGTACAAATCTGTCATTTTTCTCCCAGAGTGCATGGACATAAACATTAGAAGCCATATGTAGCGAGACGACATGTAGCTAGACCACATGTTGCTAGACGACATGTAGCTAGACCACGTGTAGCTAGACCTCAATCTCCATGCATTGAAAACTTTTCATATATGAAATACCTAACTATCAATAAATGAGACTGCTCATAAAAAGTTCGCATGAAGTTATGAACACTTCAACACAACAGACGTACTTCATCGACTTCCTTCTATTTCTCTACACTTACAACGACTTCTAAGCAACTAACTTTACTAACAAACATTGAACGCATGATTGACTGAAATGCGCGGGAATTGTCACGTGCCAACTCAGACGTCATCACGAGAGTCACAAACACCAGACTATTTCATCTTCCCATCGAACACTTTCGCTCTACGCCGTCAGATATTCCATGATGGTTTTAATTTTGCTGTGAATGTACGTGAAGATTTTTTGTTGTTGAGAGTTTATGGATCCAGTTGGAAACATTTTTGACGAATCAAAAAGCCTTGCTTTATTAAATACGAAGTTAATTAGCAGGACCTTAATTGATGGAGTTCATTTGAAGAACCATCACACAGGAATGTATTACCATTGAGGAAGATTTATCGTATCAACATTATACAACCCACCATCAATCATCATCATCATCATCTTCATCATCATTTTAATCATCATCATCATCACCACCCTCCTCCTAATCATCATCATGCCTCACTCCTGACTCACTCATTTTACTATTGCGTCATCGTCACTATCATCACCACCACCACCACCACCATCACCCGACAGGAGATCAACAACCCGGTGCATCCAGGGAACGGGGTGCTCATCATCTACACGGTGGGCTTCAGTGCCTCCATCGTCGCCATGTCCATCGCCCTCTTCATCTTCATCTACTGCAAGTCTGTCGTCCTTTTAGATGTTCTTATGAATGAATGAATGAATTAATGAATGAATGAATGAATGAACGAACGAACGAACGAACGAACGAACGAACGAACGAATGAATGAATAAATGAAAAAAATGAACGAACGAACGAACGAACGAACGAACGAACGAATGAATGAATGAATAAATGAAAAAAATGAATGAACGAACGAACGAACGAACAAACGAATGAATGAATAAATGAATAAATGAATAAATGAATAAATGAAAAAATGAATGAACGAACGAACGAACGAATGATTGAATGAATGAATGATTGAATGGATTGATAGATAGTTGAATGAATGAATAAGTGAGTGAGTGAATGAATTAATTAATTAGTGAAGGAATAATTGATTGAATGAATAAAATACTGAATGAATGAGGGAATAATTGAAGGAATGAATTAATAAAAAACACACACACAAATTGTATATCTTCGTCCGTGAGCATTTGATATATGATCAGATGATAGCTAATAAGTTTTGGTTGTAAAAAAAAAATATTCCCTCAAAAAAAAAATGGAAATGTGAGAAATTTTTAATTAAAATAGTCCATACAGAAGAGTGTTGGTACGCGTGTGTATGTTTATAATTAGGAGATGATCAGATTCAGTCTGTAATAAATCATGAGGCGGTCTATTTTTGTTGAAATAAATTTCATGAACCAAAATAACATCAAGAGGAAAGAAATTTTTTTTCGGCGCGAAGAAGATGAATTTCTATTTGGTCTGCAATTCGTCATCAGAGAATCCTGGCAACGTTATCTTTTATGATGTTTTCATTTTCATCACCGCAGAACAACATCACAAAAGACACATCCACAATATCATTTCGCCACAACACAACGCACTCACAACATTGCAACACAATTCACCATCGTCATATCATCACATCAACAAAAATCAACACAACAAAGTTACAACAACAAGACAACAACAACAACCACAGCAACAACACAACCACAACATTACAACAACAAGACAACAACAACAACACCACAGTAACACAACAGTAACGACAGCAACAACACTAACTTGCCAACAGATGTCTGAAATGTCTGCGGAATCGTATCCACGTGCAGTTGATAGCGGCGTTCGTGCTGAAGAACATCTTCTGGATCCTCATGAGATTCTCTTTCTTCCAACTCCTGCACGCTGGAAACCACGCTGCCTTTGTTAGTCATCCTTCCATTCGTTCATCTGTTCGATCGTTCATACACCATCCATTTGTTTTTTCGTTTATTCATTAATACATTAATTCAATCATTTATTTATTTATTCAGTCGGTCAGTCATTTATTTATAACGATCACTATTAATTAATTAATTAATAACAATCGCAAACATATAATATTCACACAGAACATTCATACAGGCGCACACACAAACATACACAACAAACACATACACAACAAACACATACACAAACAAACGCATACACAACAAACACATACACAACAAACACATACACAAACGAACACACCCAACACACGCAGATAACGTGCAAGATCCTGGTGACAACGTACAACTACCTACAGCAAGCGAGTTTCTTCTGGATGTTGGTGGAGGGCCTCTACCTACACACCATGATCGTCTGGACCCTTCTGCTCCAACAACTCAAGTTCTGGCACTACTGCCTCATTGGCTGGGGTGGGTCAGATTTCTGAGTTTCAGTGGAAACTTGAAATTATATATAAAAAAAAAACTATTAAATTGTTTTTTTTTAACTAAAATAAAACTTGGAAAATTTATTGCGAAGACCGTTGGACATTTTGAAACTTCATCTCTGAATTGGCTATTTTTGTTTCAATTTATTTTGAAGACTCGTGTTGAAATTCTTGTGAGTTATTTGCAGTAGAAGTTTCTATGTTTAGCGGCCATGTGAAACATTTGTTAGCGCGCAGTTGTTGCCTGCAAACTTGCATGTGAGCGTGTGCGCGTGTGAGTTTTCTACTGTTTGAGAATTGTACGAAGGCAAACTAATTACTCCTACCCTAACATTTAATAACATGAAGATACAAGCAACTTCAGAGAGCCAACAAACGCGGACAGATTTGGAACGCACGAGCAACAGAACGGAAGTGATCTAACCAGGAAGTTAACGACACGAAAAATAACAAATCGAAAAGATGAATTTAAAAAAAAAATACAAAACAAAATAAAAATGAACAAAAGGTCAAAAGAGACGATAAAAACAAATTGATTTAATGCATGAAACATTTGTAGAAAATTCTTCTTGTTGAATTTTTCAGTGTATGACGTACGAGCGTTCCAGGTCTCCCATCAAGATTGTTCATTATTATTATTATGCCTGCAACCAACCACAAAAACTGCTGCATTGCTAATCTGTCTTCGTCGTCATTACATTCATTACCATCGTTACCATCTTCAAGTTTGATGATGTTGATGTCATCGTCGTTACCTTCATGTTTCTGTTGTTAATGTCATTTTTGTTATTTTCATGTCAGAATATTGTTCATGTCATCATCATTACCTTTGTATCACTAACATTATGTCATCCTCACATTATATCGTCACTACATCAAATCATCATTACATCAAATCATCATTACATCAAATCATCATTACATCAAATCATCATTACATCAAATCATCATTACATCAAATCATCATTACATCAAATCATCATTACATCAAATCATCATTACATCAAATCATCATTACATCAAATCATCATTACATCAAATCATCATTACATCAAATCATCTTTATATCAAATCATCATTACATCAAATCATCCTTACATCAAATCATCATTACATCAAATCATCATTACATCAAATCATCATTACATCAAATCATCATTACATCAAATCATCATTACATCAAATCATCATTACATCAAATCATCATTACTTCAAATCATCTTTATATCAAATCATCATTACATCAAATCATCCTTACATCAAATCATCATTACATCAAATCATCATTACATCAAATCATCATTACATCAAATCATCATTACATCAAATCATCATTACATCAAATCATCATTACTTCAAATCATCTTTATATCAAATCATCATTACATCAAATCATCCTTACATCAAATCATCATTACATCAAATCATCATTACATCAAATCATCATTAAATTATAACTTCATCACATTATATCATCGTCACATTACATCAAGATTGAAAAGATTAAATGACTGATTAAATGTTCAACTAATCGTTTACTCACTCTCATGTGCAAATGCGCAGATGTAAATTTGCAATTTAATATTTCGAAACAGCCACTAGCAACTCGACACGCGCATGAAACGATTGACTCCCTCGTGATCATCATTCTAACGTCATCATTACGTCATCATCCACGCAGGCATCCCAGCAGCTGTTGTTGCTCTTTGGTCCGCTGCCAAAACCATCTTCACAGTTGACAGCAGTGGTGGTGATGGTAGTGGTAGAAGTTTTGGTACTGGGGGCTATAACAGTAGTGATGTTAGTAACGATGGTAGCAGTAATTTTAGTGGTGGTATTAGCAGTAGCAGCAGTAGCAGCACAAGTAGCTACATCAGTTTCACAAGTCTTCAAATGGTCGATGATGATGGCGGGGCTGTTGATGGAGGAAATTCAAACCAGGGCTACGATGACGGCGCCATATACTCCCTGACGGATCGGTTTGTTTTCCATTTCTGAATGCAAATTCAATGTGTAATTAATAACCAATGTTTCGCTGACAGAATATTTTGATAAAGATTAGCGTTAGCATTACGTGAAGAAATATTTTTGGCTAATGCATCAATTCTCATAGAGAGTTTTTAACAGATTTGCAAACAATTGCTTGATGAATATTTGTTTATTTTTTGTTTAAAATTTCAAACATCTCAAGTCTGAGAGGTCTTTTCAGAAATTTTCGCAATTCGTTCTTTCATAAACTTTCGCACGAGCACTTGTAGTGTAACAATTCAGTGACACAAACATCAGCTGCAAACAAAACATGCTACCTCTCCTTTCATCATCATTACTCTTTTTTTTGTTTTAAAAATTTGGATATAAATAAAAAGATGAGTTTTGAAAAAATTACACAGTGAAGTTGTTGCTATTTTTAAATCGAGTAGTGATTGATTATTTGATGTTAAATTAAAAATGATAATTTTATAATAAAAATTTTATTGCAAAATTATTGTAATAATATTTTTGTTAAACACGATCAGTCAGCTTAAATTTAAGCATTCACATTAGTTATAATTTAATTTTTCAAAAATTGTTCATAAGTTTTGTAAAGTTGATTGATTAAATTTCGCGATGCTTTCGAGCCTGTTTAAATATTTGAATACTTTTAAGTTTATGAACTTTAATGGACTTTTTAAATTCTTTGATGAACCTCTTCAACGACGTCTCATAATTTGAAATTTCAGAAACGTTTCTGACACTAACAAGCTATTTCGTATTTTGAGGTTTTTGGTTTGTTTCATTTTATTATGTGAAGAATGTTTCTCTGCAGCCGCGAGTCATCAACCCATGACAGGACAGGATTGTTGCGAAGGAAAAAATGAAAAAAAATAAATAGATAGATTAGCTGCTAAGACGTAAAAATGTTTTGTTGCAACAGACGGACAAATAAACAGCAAAAATAATTTACTAATGTAACATTGCACGCAAAATAGCGCCGCAGAAATACAACTTCACATAGAAATGATAAAACAATGTAAGGCTAGAAGTTGCATGTTGCTGATCAAGGCAAAACATTGACAGCTCAACAAAATAAAGCAGCCACCACCACCAACAACAACACAACATCAACAACACATCGTCAACAACACAACAACAACAAAACAACAACAACAACAACAACGTCACAACACCAACAATACATCCCAATGGAAATTTCGTCAATAATGACGTTGCAGGCAAATAAGAAACCTGTCAGCGGGCAACTGTTATCAACAGGCAGCTGACACGACCTCTGATTTTAACTTTCGTCATCAAATTTTTTTACCAACTGTTTCTTTTCTGTTGTGTCGTTTTACTCTCGACATACTATACAACATTTTTTCGGGTCACTCCAGTTTGACGCACAACGGAGCTCCCTATGTTTGAATTCTGCAATGACAAGCTGACTATTCCCCGCCGATTTCAATGTGAAGAAACTAAAGATGAAAGTTTGGTACTTTTTCTCAAAGAATCAGGCTACAACGACAGAATCTGATTTGAAGTCAAAAATGACGGTTGGTAGCCAGAATGAAGAGAGAAAAGTAGAAAATGAAAGAGAAAAAAAATAATTAATCGAATTATTTGTGAATCGCGAAACATGGCACACAATGGCACCGTTGGGGGCTGGAGAGCCGTTAAGTGGGACAAGACAAAACAACATCACAACATCCCCAACAACATCAACATCAAGAACAACAACATCAACAACAACATTAACAACAACATCAACAACAACAACATCAACAACATCAACAACAACATCAACAACAACCACAACATCAACAACAACATCAACAACAACCACAACATCAACCACAACATCAACCACAATATTTTTCATTTGTATCCTCCATTATTCATTTCGTTTTTTTACATTCAATATTTTTTTAAGAATATTTTATAAAAAAAAAAATTTAATCTCGTTGAACGTGTTAATGATGGAAAGACATTGAAAAAATATTGTTCGATCGGTGGCAACATCGTGAAAATCTGGGAAGAAAAAGAAAAGAAAATAAGAAAAAAAAGAAAAGAAAAAAAAGAAAAGAAAAGAATAAAAAATAAATAAAATTTAAAAAAAAAACACGCACCATAACAAGAAGACATGTCATTTTTTTGGAAATTCTGAAAAAATTGTTTTACTTTATATTCATTCTAGGGACGAGTTTTTATATCAAATTTGAAAATTAGTTTTATCCGTTATATGTTGATGACAACGTGTGGATGAGTTTGTAAAAAAAACAGACAGACTGATAAACAAACAAACAAACAAAACAAACAACAAAACAAACAAAAAAACAAACAATCGAACGCAGTTGCTGGTTGCCTGAACAGATCTGGAGGATTGATTACATCACATTGGTTCCCATATTTGTTGTCTTACTGGTAAGTTGACTGACTGAATGGTTGATGTTGATTGATTGATTGATTGATTGATTGGTTGGTTGGTTAGTTGATTGATTGATTGATTGATTGATTGATTGATTGGTTGATTGATTGATTGATTGATTGATTGATTGATTGATTGATTGATTGATTGATTGATTGATTGATTGATTGATTGATTGATTGATTGATTGATTGATTGATTGATTGATTGATTGATTGATTGATTGATTGATTGATTGATTGATTGATTGATTGATTGATTGATTGATTGATTGATTGATTGATTGATTGATTGATTGATTGATTGATTGATTGATTGATTGATTGATTGATTGATTGATTGATTGATTGATTGATTGATTGATTGATTGATTGATTGATTGATTGATTGATTGATTGATTGATTGATTGATTGATTGATTGATTGATTGATTGATTGATTGATTGATTGATTGATTGATTGATTGATTGATTGATTGATTGATTGATTGATTGATTGATTGATTGATTGATTGATTGATTGATTGATTGATTGATTGATTGATTGATTGATTGATTGATTGATTGATTGATTGATTGATTGATTGATTGATTGATTGATTGATTGATTGATTGATTGAAATAAAATATTCATGAGGTTAAAAATAAGTTTGTCCAGTTTTGTAAACATCAGTTTACTGATCTGTCGCCTGATAAACCAAATTCTTGTTATGGCATCCATAGCTTATGTTTTTAATGTTATGTTGAAAGATATTTGCATAATTGTTGTTGTTGTTGCTACTGCTGCTGCTGCTGTTGTTGTTTTTGCTGTTATTGTAGTAGTAGTAGTAGTTGGTCATAGGCCATCTAGCTCTCCAAGTATCGCTTACACCACCCTTGCCGCTTTCATTGGCCCCTCCGAAAGATCACCCAATCTCTCCCCAGACCACGTGTGCCTCTCCATCTTCTCCTGCCATAAGTGTGACACTGTTTCGACTCCCTTTTCACACATTTGTCCATTCCACACAGTTTCGTCCGTGAGATCTGTCCTCGCCTGATAGTTTCTGAGGGGTATATGATGACCGCATCTGAATCTGCTGAAGTTTGTCATTGTTTTTTAGTCCATTTCCCCTTCTTTTTAGCTAATCGGAACGGTATTTACCTACTTGCATCTGTCATGTTGAATTTGTCTGGCCGGGACACTTTCATCTATGATCATATTCACCAGGCTTATGTGATTTTTTTGTCTTCCGTCTCCTTCTTCTTACCTTCCTTGCTGTTGTTGTTGTTGTTGCTGCTGTTGTTGTTGTTTGTGTTTTTGCAAAAAAATTTATTGCATTTTTGGGAGAGTTTGTAAACTTTCAAGAAGAGTCAAACGTTTGTTGGAAGATGAAGTTTCATGATTCTCCACTCCAACTTTTGACTTCCAAATAACAATCACAATGCAATCTTCAATGCAACCACAGACGGTCGTCATAACTGAAACACAGTCATTGCTAACTTTATCTTCGGCATATGTTCATACTTTTCAAATGAGGCATCAAAAAGAAACATTTTCAAACAATTTGTAAAACTTATAGAAAATAAGAGTCATAGAGACTCGTAGAGCACCAGAAAGATGATGACGAGTACGTGCTTGGGGTTGTCCCGTCGTAAGTTAAAGACGCATCACCGCGCAGATTACATGCACAACAAACAAACGAATAATGTATGCTTGTGCGTGTGTGTGTGTGCGAACGCAAATGCGTGAAATTATATGCACTCCTCAACCAATAAACTAACAATTTTTCAGACCTGTGTTAAACAAAATTCACATCACCACACACATACACACTATATATTTAAATACAAACATACAAAAGAACACATTATATATAAATATAAATAATGTTGTGATTATATATATATATATATATTTATATATATATATACATAAATACATATATATATATATATATATATATATATATATATATATATATACAATTTGTTTTAAACTGGATGAAATTAATTTGAGTCGCGTTTTGTAGTTGTAAAGAAATGGAGTATGTTTTTTGATGTAAGTCTCAATTAAATTGCTTTGTGTATAAAAATTTTAATATGTTTTCGAAAACAAATTACTTGAAAATTTAAGTACAAATATTGAGCAGAAATATATATAAAAAAGATTTTATGTTTAATAAAGAATGGTTTAGCATGGGAAAAAAGTTCAGGGTGAAAAAGAAGTTGGACAATTCGTTTTTAAAACAAAATTAGATTTTAAAGATGACGTTTTTGACTATTTCCCCAAGAAAGTACGCATTTGGTAGATAATGGTAACTGAATGCAAAGCATAAGGTGATCAAGATCAAGGACAATTTGTTTAATTTGTATTTAATTCTGTAGAAAAGGTTACAGAATTTATAAGTAATATTTTGTATACGAAGACTCCAAGAAAGATTGTCGGCGATTGAAATTGCTAGAAATTTAGTGGAGAGGACTTTTGCTATAGGAGTATCGTTTATTTTAAGATTTAGGTCCTGGTCAATGTTTGTAAAAATTTCAGGTCCCAATATCATTTATAGAGACTATGCGTCATTTATATTTAATCTTTTACAAAAGAACCAATCTCGGGAGCTCAAAGTTCATTGCATCGGAAGATGTAGAGATATCCGCGTACAATATGCAATTAAGGAAGGAAGAAACATTGCTAATGTCGTTAATTTATACATGAAATAACAGGGGTCCAAGAATTTATATACATATAATAAACATATTTTTATATATGTATATTTATTTATATGCACGCATTTATATATGTATAACATATACAGATACTGAAGCACATACAGACGTACACATACTTCATATATAATCGTAAACCGGAGCATAAGTTCAAAGTTCATTGTTGTTATATTTGATGCTTGCAATCAATTTCCAACCTGGACCAGATGATTTACATGTTGATCTGCATTGCGGGGTCGCCGTGATGACACTTGATGTCAAGAAAATCGTTAATGCCAGAACGAACCATTACTATTACCGTCGCTATGGATTCCATTTTTACGTCATATTGATTATTGGTGTAATCATCATAAAAATATTCATTGATGCAATGTAACAATTCGCAGTTATTATTTCAGTGGAGTTCTCGACTTGTTTTAATGATTCTCGCAATGATTTAAAACCAGGAAGTTGAATTAATTTTTCCAAATTTTACCCTGATGCTTATAAAAATTTTGTACTAGAAAGATGTTTTGCAAGATGCTGATGACTTGAAGCAGAGAGAAGTTGTTAAATGACTGTCGTGTTTAGCGTTTGTTGACGCGTGACCACTCAACATAATCTCTTAGGAACAAAAATATGGCCTTCTAAGTATTGACAAAAGTTTCAGCAGGCTACACTCGTCAGTCAATCATACAAATAAACTTTCAACTTACATCTTCAGTTCTAACGATTTAACAAACTAACGGTTTACACGTTCAAACAACCCTGTTCAAACAAAAAAATTTTGGTATATAAACATTCTTACATACAACTGAACATACAAACATTTATGCATACTACGAAACATACAAACTTTCACACATACAACAAAACATACAAACATTCCTACGCTTAATTATACAAACGCTCTAGCATACAAATAAAAAACATTCAATCACAGAGGCCAAAAAACATCGGAGCAGATGCGTTGGTAGATACAACTTTTCCACGTGTACCGGATGTTTATCTAGGTCTATTTACCATAAATAGATGAAGATTGTGAGTTAAAAAAAGAAAAAACATTGCGCTGCAGGAAGCTGCAGAACTTAATTTTGAAACTGTGATACAATTCTTTTGTTGATTGATTGATTCATGTATTACAACATTCTCTCCAACATTCTGGATAATCTCTTTGCAATCGTATCTGGTCACTGCAACACCAGTGCCAGAGGCTTGACCGCTACACCATCGCACTGTCCAAGATGAGACCTATCTATAATTGTTTGTTTTAGAACATTAAAGGTTAGATGTCATCAGCTGTCATCAAAAAACAACTATTAATATTTTTCGTAAGATGGCTTGTCATTTGGGAGTTCACAAGTTGCTTCAGGGATACAAATTAAAATTTTGAATGTGGTGTAAGGGAAGTTAAAAATCCTAATTAAAACTAATTCCTGACTTGGCAGCAGGCTTCCATTGTTGGATCACGTATCTTTGATGCCAAGCAATCTGCCAACCGGAAATATTTCAAAAACATATACAACACGATAGAAACTCAATACGTCGGGCTGGCCGATATAAACCATTGCCATCAATACCAAACTCCAGTACTGCATTATGCATGATCAAAATAACTAAAAAAAACATTTCTCCACCTGTTTATGTTTATCTTGGTTCATTTATTCATTCATTCATTTATTTACTTATTCGTTCCATTATTAATTTATTTTTAAACGCTGTTCCATTTTTTATCAAGAAAGCATATGAAAAAAACTATATGCACGTAAGTGACTTAGAAACGAACATTTAGGTGATGAAAAATTTTTTTAGTGGTTGAGAGTGCTTTACATTTTTTTCAAAAATAGAATTTTTATCTCACTTTGAAGCAGAAAAACCATCAATTCACACCACATAAATTCACACCATCCCAATTCACATCAAATCAATTCACATCACACGAATTCAAAACACACGAATTCACACCACACCAATTCACACCACGTCAATTCACAACAACAAGCATCACAATTCTGCATTGTAACTTTATTAAAGTACTTGACATTAGGATCCCCTGTTTCGAATGCAATGCTCCAAACTCCAAATACGAAACTTTACATGACAAGATGGTCGGTACCTTTGTAACTTTAAGCAGCGCAAAGCGTAATCAATAAAATTAACTTAAAAACCAACTTATAAACCAAGAAGTTCATCATCCATCATTATTTATCACCAATCGCACCATCATCACAGCTGCAGCAATAACCATATTTCAAATGACGGTATGGTATCAATGAATCAGTAACGACACACAATTTATCACAGTTTCAATAACGACAGACAAAAAATGAATGTTTGAAACAACATTCAATCAATGATATCATCAGTCTCAGAGTATAAACGTTGATAGTATCAGTATCAACATACCAACGATGGTATCATCAGTATCAACGTGCAAACAATGATAGTATAGTATCAGTAGTAACAAACAAACAATGAAAGCGTCAGTATCAATGCACTAAGCGGAAACCATTTTAAAATGAATTTCTTCATCCGGGCAATGACGAAAAATTCCATCAACATTCATAACGACGTGTTTATGCGTGAATGAAAATGAACAAATGAAAGATGAAATGAACGAATAAGTGAATGGATGGATGGATGTATGGATGGATGGATGGATGGATGGATGGATGGATGGATGGATGGATTGAAGGGCAGATGAGGCAGTTACTCATTCTTAAAAAGCATTTAACATTTTTGTTATTTTTGTTCTTGTTTCTTATTATTACTGATGTTGTTATTACTGCAATAAAAGTAAAGCAAAAGGTAATTAGTTAATCAGAAGAGGTTGCTAACTTGGAATGAATTCAATGAAATTATAAATAAATTGAATGGGAAATAATGCCAAAAAATAATGAAGAGAGTGATAACTGATAAGAATAGTTTATGAATGATAAATTTGTGAATGGATGGAGTTTGTTTATGGAGAAGTTGTTTATGAACTCGCTGTTTGTTCTGCTTGTCGAAATTTTTTCTTGGCACATCCCAGCCGGCGAGGAGGTTCATTGGATGAATTCAAGAGACAAGTTGGTTTCTAAACTAATTAATTATTTGCGGGGAGCTCTGGGAAAAATTAAAATTTTGATAAGCGATTTAATGGGTGAAAATTTGAAAAGTAACGACAAGCAAAATGAGGTACTGAATTTTCTTTAAATTTTAATTCTTTTTTTGTTGAATTTTCATCAGCAGCAAACGTGAGAACTCGAAAATGATATGTTGTTTAATGGATGTAGATACAAAAACATTTGAACAACATGTTTAAAAGAACGACATTTTCGTTTTTTTCAAGCTATGATTTTATGCAAATAGTCTGTTGAAGAATTTTTGAATGTTTTAGAAAGAAACTTTAAAGTTTCTTAATGATAGTTTTTATTTAGGATATTTAGGGTTTTTAATGTAAATACCCGGGCTCCCGTCTTGAGAATTATAGTCACATGATGATTTTTCTGTCTCTAATTTTTTAGTGAGTTTTACTGATTTTTAGTTTTTAGCACGAAATTATTAGAATTCCTTAAAATTAATTTCATCATCGATCTTAACTTCCAACTGATGTCTCATTTTTGTTTGTCTAGTTTTAATATTTGCATAATTGATAATTAAACGAAAAAACAAAGATTGATTGCATAATTGATAATTAATTGCCCCGTATAAACTCGAACATAAGTGACCAGCGTGGTTCAACTTTTGCATGCAAGGCTTTCCTTTTCACGACGGTTTTAACGAGCAAAAACTGCTTGAATAATTGTTATAATCTCTTTGGTTATGTACATTGCTCATGACTTCAATCAGTCAATTAGTTTGTAAAGCGCTATTTCCGTGATGTTCAACAGCGCTCCTCAGTGAATTTTGCAAACAGATGGGTCTTGAAATCCGCTCTGAACCTTGTAAGTGAGGGAGAAGTAGTCAGAGAAGTAGGTAGAGAGTTCCAGAGAGAAGGGCCAGAAAAAGCAAATGCAGATTTAGCAAAAGAGTGTTTAACACGAGTTAAAAAGAAGTGAGAACAAGAAGACGATCGTAAACCGGGGCGTTTAAGTTCAATTAATATATTTGATAAGTATTTAAGAAATAATTTAGATTGAGACTTGAACATTAATGTGCAAATTTAACAAATTATTATATAGTTTATAGGTAGCCAGTGCAAAATAACAAGATATGGAGATATATGATAAAAGAAAGGGGCACGAGCAACTAGCTGAGCGGCAGAGTTAAAAGCTTTACTTAAAGGATAGAGTGTAGAATCAGGAAGACCATAGAAAAACAAGTTATAATAATCAATCATAGGTAAAACTAAAAAAGTTTCAAAAAGGAGGAGAGTTGGATCGCCAAGAAAAGGCAAAAGTTTTTTTATTTTACGTAGATGAAATTAAAAACATTTAGCAACACTATTAATCTGAAATAAATGCTAGAAAGCTAGAATCAAAGATAAAGCCTAGACTACGAAACTTGTGAGAAACGTCAAGAGATTTAGAATCAGGTAGGATAATGCAAAGAATAGTAATAGAGCGTTTAGATTTATTAAAACAAGTTAATTCACACTTAAAAGGATTAAGTTTGAGACAAATAGAGTGAGACCAAGCGATAATTGAAGAAAGACATAGAGATAGATTATGAAGAACAGTAATGAGATTATGAAGAACACTATTGAGATTAGATGAACTACAAACAACACTTCATACATGCAATGCTACAGGTCTCAAATTAATCTCGGTTGATAAGATTGTTGCACTTTTGTTTCCAGCTTCGAAGAGCAGTTAGTTTTGACATCATCAGTTTCAACAGACAGGTTCATTCATTCATACGTGTTGTGTGTCGCGAAAAATATGTTCCATTGTCATTTGCAAGTGGGTCTGAATAAATTTCAGCAACAAAAGTTTAAGAACAATTTTGATAAGTTCTGAAACAATATCTTAACTTGAAATGTTGTAAAAGGACAATTTAATTTTAATGAATCACAAGTTGAAAATAAAATAATCAGTTGTTCAAAAACGAGGGAAACAACAAACAACTAAACAATAAAATGAACATCATAAACGTGAAAGAAAAATATTTAAACATTCAACTAATGATAAGAACATATTTCTGTAACAATGATTAGTATGAGCGATGTAAAAGCACTTATTAGTTGACCAACAACTAAACATTAAATTAACATAACAAACTATAACAATAACAACATCACAAACCATAGCAACAACACCACAAACCATAGCAAAAAATACATAACTTCTACAGTAAAACCATAAGAACATTAAAAAAATATATTGAAAAAAGTTAATTTCAAACGAAATTACATCAAAAGCGACATCCAACGACACTCACATGCATTATTCAACTGCACTGAATGTCTTCCTACGTGTGATTTTTCTACCATTTCATGTATTTCTTGGTTTTCTCTTTGGTCCATTTTTTTTTCATTTTCCCTTCAGCTAACTTTGATTTCCCTTTAATTAAACTTGTTTGTTTTAGATATAAAATGTTATTTTCAAACAGTTTTAAAAACTTTGTTTGTTACGTTTTGAATAATAAATGTTTGAGAGTGAGATGTAAATGCAATATTTTCGTCAGCATCGGCATGGAACAAGCAATGGGGACGAGAAATCTCGTTTGAATGGATGAGATATTTTTTAGTTGAGTCTAAAAACAAGGAACAGCGGCCGAAACGTGATTCTATAAGTTGCGATGCATAACGTTTGCGATAATAATAGTGTATTGAAAATGAACCTCCTATTTTTCAAAACACGTTATTTTTTCCAAAAAAAGCCATGGTTCATTGTTTTTACTACTCTGTGACCATGTGCTTGTCCAGTGGCGTTCCTAGGGCCTTTGAGGCCCGGGGCGGAAATATTTGTGATGCCTTTCATAAATAAATAAAATGTATTACATATACATAGATATTATATGGTGGATGTAATGATTATCTGCTTGGTCGTTGAAGTCAGTGTCATCGAGTTCGAAAGCATACCATGCTGTTCATCCCAAAGACCATCATATGGTCGCTTATTTGATGCAATGGCAAAAAGAAATGGTAACATATGTCTATACCTCTGCCAAGAAATTCATCGACAAAAACTAACCACAGTCCATATTTTGTGGAAATTGATGGTCGCCGATGTCCAGAAAAGGATAAGGCACTTATTCTTTTTTTAATTTTTTAATTGGCTGACGATGCAGAAAATAAATGAAAAATGTTTTTATATTTTATGTTTTACAAAAATGCAATATACATAGATACAAAACATTTACACATGTCAGTACACATATGCCACAAAATTTTGATTCAGCTAATCGAAAAATATATTAAAACTGTTTTTTACGAGATTTTGCATCAGAAAATATTTGTATTGTTTCATCAAAGTTAATATTTCTCGCCACTGTGTTTTCAATTGATAGGATTGCTAAGCCATTAAGTCTTGCTTGACTCATTGTCGAACGAAGATAACTTTTAATCAGCTTCAATTTTGAAAAGCTTCTTTCGCAAGAAGAAATTGAAACGCACACTGACAAACAAATTTTTAAAGCTAAATATAAGTTTGGAACTGACTCGTGTAAATCAATTTCTATTATATAGGTTAACATTTTCAGTGCAGACCATTTTTTAACATCATCTTTCTCAATTTTCCCTGCTTGAAGATGACGTCTTAATCGTTTAATTTCGGGTATCATTTCATTTTCTTCTAGTTCATCAAACGTTTCTGTCAGATTTGGTATCAGCTTTGAAAGTTCTTCTATTTCCATTCCAATAAGATGTGATGATTGAATGGCTGCAAATTTTACATATACATTTTGCATTGATTCTATCCTTTTTCTAAGATCTTGATAAAAATTATCAAGTGACTGAAACATTGATTGTCTCAATTCCTGTTTCAACGTTAAAGCTTCATCTTTACTTTCTTCTCCAGGCATAAGCTTTCTTTGACTTTTTCGACCCAATTTTTCTGTAGCTATTCCCATTTCTTCACAAATTTTTGTAGAAAATATCAATGCATTTTCAACCAATTCATCGCGACTCTCATGCAGAAAAAGTTTTAAGGTATCTAATTTTTCAATGGTTTTATCTAAACCAATTCCTTCTGTTTGCAAGTATTTTTGAGCATGATTGACTTTCTCAAGAGTACTGCTCCAGAAATGAAGATAAGCAAGAAATTTGAAATCTTGAATATTTTTCATTAAAATTTGAGCTGAATCTCTCGTATCTACATTTTCTGATGGATCACATAATTTTTCTAAAGCCTGTACCAACTTGCTGAAATGATTCATTACAGGTTTCACCGCATGATACTGCTCACTCCACCTGGTTCCTGCTAGCCTTTTTGCAGTGATCCCGACTATTTCTGACAATATATCCCATCTATGAGTTGATGAAGAAAAGAAGTTGTAAATGCTTTCAATTGTTCCAAATAACGTTATACAAGTTGGATTGCTTCCAAATGCGTGAACCCCGCTCAAGTTAAGTGAATGATTAGAAAAAGGTACAAATAAAATTTTCTGATTTTCTGATGGATCCTGGCTTGTACCCCAGAATGAACACCTGGCATTACCGAAGCATTGTCATAACCTTGGCTTCGACAAACCCTCTTCATCAATAATATTTACAATTCTTTGTGTGATATCAATAGCCTTCTTTCTGGCAAGAGGAAAAAATACTAAAAATGATTCTCTTACCTCTACATTTTTGTTTTTTATATGAACATATCTAATAATCTCACTTAATTGGTCTTGGAGAGATATATCAGGTGTTGAATCAAACATTATCCCGTAATACCGTAATACTTTGCTTGCTTTACATCATCAATAATTTTCTGTTTCACAGTATCTCCCAATATAGAAATAAATTCATTCTGAATTTTAGGGGAAAGATATGAAATCGTGTTTCCTGCCTTGCTATGTTGGACCCTCACTAAATGTTCTTTTAAGACAGGGTCGTAGTGTGAAATTAATTCAACTAACTCTAAGAAATTGCCTTTGTTGTTAGAAAAGTCATCTTCTCTGTGGCCTCGAAAAAGTAAATTTTGTTTTGCTAGAAACATGGTGACATCCAATAAGCGGTGTAAAATGTCATTCCATTTTTTAGTTTCCAGTTCTCGATTTTCTTGATGAACGGCATCAATGGTTTTATTAAGATTCAAACTTAGTTCTAATGTTTTCCATTTTTCATGATTGTTTAAGTGAATTTCAAAATTTTCGTGATGTGTAATCTTAGGGTTTAGTTTCCACCAATTATTAAACCCTGTAACAAATTTTGAAAAATTATTACTTTCTTTATCACAAGCAGCAAAAAGTCGACAACAAAAGCAAAATAAAATTTTTTGGAAGGAGAATAAACCATCCACTTTCTGAGAACTTTTTCACCATTTGGAAGATGCTTGTAGAACCAATGCTTTGTCAACTGTCGAGTTTGATCCTTTGTTTGCTTCCCTACTCTTTGAACCACTCTAAATGGTTTAGAGTGGTTCAAATCACTGGAAATATTTACTCTTTAGTTTTACTATACCGATTCTGATGTTATCTGATAACGGAATTGTCCAATTCCCCACATCACAATTTATAAAAAATATCATTTTCACTAGAAAAATTGATTTCATCCTCGCATTGTTGGTTTGACGTTTCAGTTTCGGTGGTTGTTTTTCCTTGGTCAGATTCTACGGTTGTATCTAAATCAGTCTGCTGACTTGATGAACTAGCAATAATGGATTCTGGTTTGGCAACTTGGTTAACAAATTTAAGCATTGATCCAGACAGAGCTTCGGTTTCTTCCCTTCTACTTTTCAAAATTTTTCGTTTTTGTGCTCCACTTAGATGATGTCTCTTCATGATCACGTATCTATCTAAAAGTTGATAGTGTTTTAATTCTAATAATTTATTTTAACTTCAGGGCTTAAAATATAATTTAAAAAATTAAAAGTGAAAAAAAATGGTGTAACATCAGTCACGTAAACCGAGGAGAACAGATATCCGTCTTTACCTATCAACACTTTGTGTACCTTAGATTTAAACTAGTGAGTCAGTACCGGTGGGTGAAAGTATATTTTCTGTTTTTCTTACCTGAAAGATAGTAGTTATATTTAAACTTATTAAAGAAGAGATTGATAAATATATAAATAAAATTTAAAACTCACTCTAATAAACCAAACGGAACAGACAACAAAAAAAGTTTGAAAAAGGCGACTCGTCCAAAAACTATATCAACCAATCACATTCAAGTATAATGATGTCAATGTCCGACTAAAAATAGACGTGGATTACCAATTCGGTCAGGATTTTAAAAAAGCGTTTATTCTAACTAAGTATATGCATTACTACAGATTATTTATAAATAAATATATTAAAAAATCAAAACACAAAATCACGTCTATACACTTACTAAATAAATAAATTATTTAAAAATTTTCGTAATTGGCTTTTTGGGAGGCCCCCTCCAAATCGGAGGCCCTGGGCGATCCGCCCGCCTCGCCCCCCCCCTCGGTACGCCAGTGTGCTTGTCACCAAGTTGTTTGGAAAAATATTGTAAATAACAACAACAAGCAAATGATATCCAACTTGGCAAAGAGTACAAATGATTGAAACAATATCAGCAATAAAATAAGCAGATAACTTCTTCAGTTATTAAACGACCAATACTGATATTAACATAGTGACAATAGTAACGATGGTAGGAGTGGTGAATGTCGTTGAGCAGATAGATAGATGATCCATGATTCTTGTGGTCGCGTTGGTTGATCGCCGTATCGTGAACTGTGAATAATTTTCAAATCTGTACAACTTCATCACATGGAGAACGAAATATATTTCTCCTACATGTAGGTAGGCCTAAATACTATTTTTCTACGTGTATAAATCGTACATTCAGTTTTATTAACATCCAAATTTTGTTTATTTTGAGTGAAGAAATATATTTGGAAATATTCAAAAATGTAACTTGTATATTTTTAATCTTTCGTCACCTTTAAAAATCCTCTCGTGACAATCTCTGACAGTTTCATTGTTTCCTGTTTTTTTTGCGTGTGTTCCACCTTGTTGAAACAGCTTGGTTACATATAATTTTGCCATTTTTTAACCAACAACGCTTAATCCCACATTCCCTGTGTCCAGCTCCACTTGATCCCGACAGCCTGATATAAATTTTACAATCTCACTCATCAATGAAAATTAAGATAGATTGCTGAAAAAAAAATTCAATTTATTTTTAAATTGAAAATTTTGTTTCAACGTTCAATAAAAATGTAATTGAAATAACGAAAGCCAGTTTCACATCTCATGAGACAAATGAGATTTAGGTCGTAGGTAGCAATGACTTGCACTTTATTGTCGTCACGGACATCAGGTGTCACGAAATCTTCGTTGATAGTTGCTGTTGTGAAAAATTTCTGATGTGTCTTGCAGCAAAAAACTCTTTATTCATTTAAAACCCTGTAAAATAGTTGTCTAAAAACGTCTGCAGAGGAGTCGCAATGGATGAAGGGTGCATGAAGCTGAAGCAACAACCAAACATTTCGTTGTCGTTCTCGCTCCTATCAATAATTGCATGTTGACATTTGAAGATATTGAAACTTCAAATTATTTATTATTGTTGGGAATACGAGTGAATCCATGCACCAGACACACACACTGTATGTGTTACCGTGTCTGTTGCCAGTGTGCTAATATTTTAATATGTTGAAAACATTTAATTCTCTTATTCAAAATTTATTGCGGTCCATTGCTGAAAATAATTTTTTTTTATTTGTTGAGCTCCTCTTTAGGAGGTGTATTAATATATATATATTGAGGTACCTTCATTAAAACAAAATTTCATATAGCAAGTAATAATTTTGAAAACTGGTGAATGAAACGTAATTCAGAAAATTAATTAATTATTGAATGTTAATTAATTTATTATCATAAATTATAATTGATGAAGCAAAAAAATGCTCATATAACACTTTTTTTGTGTGAGATGTGGTTGAGACCTGGGGCATGAAATTAACGGACCTGCTGATGGATATGAGAGTGACACAGAATGCATTTCAAAAATGTTGAACTGCAATGAAGTTATGCAAGGTTTGCTGCTAATTTGTAGAAATATGCATGAGTACATATGTTTGTCCTATCTGTAGGATCCTTCGTTGGTTAACTAGCCAGTGATGAGGTTTAATTGGGGTGGGATCGTTGTAATAGCATAAACAAATAAATCATCTTTTTTTTTTAATTTTTATTTTGTTGTGTTCTGCTCAGTCTATTGATTTTTCGCATGTTTCAGAAACATCAAGATGAACGGATTTGAAATATTGACTTGTAATTCTTTGATGCTGCACGTTGCGTGGTGACTTACCTTCCCATTTGCAGTCAACGTCATGCATTTATGAATTTCTAAAAAGCATTGAGGAGAAAATCATTTCAGAAATTCGTCAACAAGCCAAATTGTATTATTTTCTTTTGAATTTATTTTGACAAAACGGAATAGGTTTTTATAATTAACTATTTTTACTGAAGGGCAAAAGTATCAACAACATTAAAATTAATTAATTAAATAATGTTTTGTAATCAATCAAGACACTGACCACTGACCAACTCGCAGGTAAACTCCTTCTTCCTGGCCAGCATCGTGTGGGTCCTCATCACGAAACTGAGATCGTCCAACCCCGGACAGAGTGGTCTCTACAAGTGAGCCGCCTCCATCATATTTCCTCACATTCATCACCATCTTCTCCGCCATATCATTTGAAATATTTTATAATCTGTCCGTACAATTGTCGCACCCGATAGATATGCCAATTCACTTATTAATAATTGAGATCGCGTCTTATTTAATTATCCATTTATTCAACCATTCATTTGCTTTTTCATTCATTCATCTACTGATTCATCCATTTGTTCATTCGCTCAAACGTTCGTTCGTTCATTCATTCATTCATTTACTTATTTATACTTTCATTCTTTCAATCATTTTCTATTTCTCTTTCATTAATTATTGATAAAATTTCGTATACTTTCTCACTAAACAACTACTTGCAAGTTATTTGTGTTAGGTGGGCCTGACACAACTGGGCAGCACTGAAATGCTCCATAATTATGTTTCATTGTTGGCACGCATCTCATTGAGATATTCACTTCACGATAAAGCCAAGCCTTACGTTCATTACAGCCTCACAACTTATTTTGAACCGCTGCAGAAAAGCGACGAAAGCGACTTTCGTGTTGTTTCCACTGCTGGGCCTCACCTACCTGCTGCTCCTCTGGACTGGCGACAAGCACGACATCTTCTTCTCCTGCCTCAACGCCATCCTGCATTCGACACAGGTTTGCCCTCTTTCCACATCTTCTCACCTCATATCGTCTTAACAAATGTTTGACATCATACGCGTGTTATTTGCATACATGAGGGCAGTTTGTTGTGCAAATAAAGATGAATGAATGGTCGGTAAGTAGCCCCGACACGCATTCAGATGTGCACAACATACACGTACATTTCTGTGCGTACAAACACGAACAAACACAACACGCATATACACACACACAAACATATATACCCATGTCATATTAAACAAAAATCAGGGTAAAGAAATCGTAGTTTGTACACACAGCAAATGCACATCTGTACACACTCTCTGTGGACATAATCATGGAGCACATGCGTCTCTACAAAAATGCAATCGGATGAATACTTTCAAAATGTTCTTTGATGTGGCGTTCAGTTGAGGGCCATCCTCAATACCTCAGTTGCTTCTCTTGGCCCTCGTGTTCTGCTGTCGTTGATTAAGTCGTTGCTGTTTATAAAAATTGCTATTGTTGATGTTGTGTTGGTTGTGTTTTTTTGTTGTTGTGTTGCTGTTGTTATGTTGCTGTTGTTGTTGTGTTATTGTGGTTATGTTGTTGATATTGTGTTGTTGCTGTGGTTGTGTTGTTGTGTTTTTGTGGTTAGGAGTTCATCGTTTCATAGTTGTTTCACTATGCTGTTGCTTTTATTATTTGCTGCTCTAGTTGTGCAACTCACTTCGGCTGTTGCTGAACAAACTACTACCCTCATATAACATGATGTGTGCTACTGTCGTAAGGTTGTGGCGTTGTGATGACGATGCTGTTGTTGTTTTTGTGTTGTTGTGGTGATGTAATGATGTCGTGCGGTATTCAGCATATATTATTATTATAACTTGCATTCAGGTGTTGTTTTCATGTTTTTCTTTGAAAATGTTAAAAAATGGAGATCTTTGTTTATTATTTCCATCACAGTTGACAACAGTTGGCAACAGTTGGCAACAGTTGACAACAGTTGACAACAGTTGACAACAGTTGACAACAGTTGATTGCAATTTTTACTTACCGACATGCACAGAGCTGCTTATAAATCGTTTTCCACTCGCTTAGTTGGAATTAAACTTTCGCGCCAATACTCTTACCACACGACGTACCTGCAAAGTTTGCAGACTTGAATCTCTTGTAGACCACCCGCTCTTGAACCAAGTCATCGAGCAACATTCTGTCACTGTCATTACCACTACCAACCACCACCACACCACACCACACCACTACCAACCACCACCACACCACACCACAACTACCACACCAAACCACACTACAACTACCACCACATCTACCATCACCCCACTATCACCATCAACCACCACCAAAACTTCCACCATAAAAAATCTTTCTGCACTGCTTTAGGAAGGCAATTTCAGTAAGAGGTTTAGTTTTTAACAGCTTTGATGCTGTGATGTTTTTAATGCGATTTTGATGTCATCATTGTTGAAGCGTGCAACTAACTTGTATGTTATATTCTGATGTGATGCTGTTGTTGTTGTGTTGTTGTTGTTATTGTTATTGGTATTGTTGTGTTGTTGTTATTGTTGTTGTTGTTTTTGTGGTCGTGGTTTGTGAATGCAGTATTTAGACATGATGTGATGTGTTTGGTGAGATTATTGGTGAGATTATGTTTATGGTTTATTTGTTGTTGTTGTTGTTGTTGTATTGTTGTTGTTGTTTTGTTGTTGTTGATGTTGAACTTTTTCAATTTTTTGTATTGCTGTCATTATGGTGTTGATGATATGTTGTTGTTGTGGTTGTTTTTGTTGTTGTTGCTGTGTTGTTGGTGTTATAATTTTAAATGTTGATGTTTTTAGAATGGTAAAATGATTTGATATTTAACACGTTATCCTGGTGTGATGTTTTGCATCGTGTCGTTTTTGAAAAACTGACTGTTGTTGATGTAATGATGTTGTTAATGTGTTGTGGTTATTGATGTAGCAATGTGTTGTGACTGTTGTTGATGTAATATTGTTGTTGACGCATTGCTGTTGATGTAATACGATTATTGTGGTATTGATGTTGATGTAATAATGTTGTTGTTATTGTATTGTTGTTGGTGTATTGTTGTTGTTTTATTGTTGTTGATGTAGTAATGTTGTTGATATAATAATGCTGTTGATGTTGTTGTATTGTTGTTGATGT
>NW_008705398.1:2418520-2479968 GCF_000326865.2 Helobdella robusta | reverse complement strand
GTTGAGATGTTGTGTTGTTGTTTGGTTTCAGTTGAAATGTTGTATTGCTGTGTGGTTTCAAGTTGAGATGTTGTGTTGTTGTGTGGTTTCAAGTTGAAATGTTGTGTTGTTGTTTGGTTTCAAGTTAAGATGTTGTGTTGTTGTGTGGTTTCAAATTGAAATGTTGTGTTGTTGTGTGGTTTCAAGTTGAGATGTTGTGTTGCTGTTTGGTTTCAAGTTGTGATTTGTATCATGGTTGTTTGTAGGTTGAGGTTTAGAGAGTAGAGACTGTTATTACATCCTACTATATTACTGGCCGGTGTTTTGTTGTGATATTGAAAAAAAATTTTTGTTAATTTTTCCCGTGTTTGTGTGTTTGAGTGCAGCTATGTGATGCGTAGGTGAATTTTTGAAAAAGTTGTTGTTTCGATATTTCATTTTAGCTCATTTATTATTGCCGTACCTTGCTACATCTCAGTTGAAGAGTTAAGTTTGATGTTTTAAATCAGGCCATGCGAAGTTACCTGTGTCGTTGTGGAGCGTGTGGGTGGGTGTTTTGTTGGTGAGGACGAATGTGGTGAGATGTAGTTGTAGTGTAATATTGTGTGGTGTGGCTGGTGTAGTGGGGTGTAGTTAATGTAGTGTAGTCGGTGTGGCTGGTGTGGGGTGGTTGGTGTGGCTGGTGTTATGAGATGATGTTATGATGTATGGTGTTATGAGATATAGTGTGATGTATCTGATACAAGCTTCATACAAAACATAAGCTAGCTTACATAATAGGGAAAGTTAAATTTAACGTCTAAAGTCTAAATCTACCGTCTGAGCTAACTTGACTTGCCAGTTCATTTCTTCGTTTCATCGCGTAACTGTGTACGTGTGTGTGTGCGTGTGCGTGTGTGTGCGTATGTGTGTGCGTGTGTGCGTTATTTTTCATACGTTGTTTGTCGACGCACTCATTTTTTATTCATCTCATCATCATCATCAACATCACCACAATCATCATCATCATCATCAATATCATCATGATCAACATCATCATCATAATCATCATCATCATCAACATCATCATCATCAACAACATCATCATCATCAACATCATCATTATCAACAACATCATCATCATCAACATCATCATTATCATCATAATCATCAACAACAACAACATCATCATCACCAACATCATCATCATCATTCCCACATACGTTGTACCTACCTATTAAGCGTGCCAGTCTGATGATGATGTTGTTGATGCTGACGGAACACTATCCCAACCGAACCTTTAACATCCTCTCCTGGTTCTTCTCCATCGATCTACAGCTGCCTCGTGCAAGTCTTCTTCCATGAACAAAGAGATGAGTTGCAGCTTGGATATATTTTGTATTAAGGTCAGTGCATGGCCAGAAGTTGTAGTCCTGTATGCATATTGAACAGCAAATCACAATTGAGGTTATTAAATGATGAGGCGCGTTATTAAAAGCCTTCAATACAATGAAACATTCCATTACTGCGATGATGTTTAAAAACCACCGCCAATGAAGAAACCATTCAGTTGAAGAAAAATTTTGGTAATGGATGGATGGATGGATGGACGGACGGATGGATGGATGGATGGATGGATGGATGGATGGATGGATGGATGGATGGATGGATGGATGGATGGATGGATGGCGGCTGGATGGATGTGTCGGTAAGAAGGCGGATGTTTCCCCCTGCATACGAGAAATGATAAAAATTTACTTTGCATTCCAGCATTTTTGTGCATTAGGAAAGTTTCCTGGAGGTTCTTTATGTGACTGGAAGTCATTATTATTCAATCAAGGCTGTTGTTTCTGACTCGAACAGGCATCGAGTGACTGACAAACAACATTTTGTTTGACCAAACAGTGAAAACTTCGCACGCATTTTAAAGTGCTAACATCTTCGCCTGCATCAGCAACTTCAATCAATCAATCAATCAATTAATCAATCAATCAATCAATCAATTAGTGACCCTCCTTTGTCCATCGGAGGACCGTCGAAGCCGATGGTGTACATCTAAGCATGCTTTTTACATTTATTTTTTTCTTTCCAAAAACCTTTCATCCTTTGGCCAGTTTTATTGAATTCAGAATACCAACACCAGTCGATTCAGTAACTCAGCAGCAATGAATGCATCCAACGTCACTCAGTAACATAAGATCAGTTAAAAATTCATAAGAAAGAAGCCGCTTGGAAATGAATAATCGCGAATTAAAAATAATTTAGCATAAAAGTTGCTCCAGGTTGAATTCATTCGCACCGGTCGGAGCTGCTAGTGTAAATCAAATTGGAATCGGAAGGAGAAAAACATGTCTCTGCTCATTGTACACTTGTTCATTTATCAACATTAAACACACACACATACAAACACACATACACACATAAACACACAGAAACACATACTCCATACACACAAACAATCACACACACACACACACACACACACACACAACCAAACACATACACACAGACACATATGGTAATATATGACAACAATTAAATTAGTAACCAGATAAAAAGAGGAAATGTTAATATGGTAGGCACATATGGTATGGTATGGTATGGAGAATTTATATAGCGCCCCTCTATGTAAAACTCAGAGGCGCTGTTCGAGAAGCTGCCGGTGAAAAAAGTGATGTTTAAGTCGTTTTCGGAACATGTCTCTTTCATCCATACTATCAACGACATCATCGGGCAGTTTATTCCAAACCTCCGCTGCAGCCACGGAGAAACGACGCCGTCCATAATTTTCTGTCCTGAACCTAGGAACAACGAGTTTCTTTTTGGCAGAGGATCTGAGTTTTCGCCCCCCGGAAGCCGTAGAGACAGGCACGATCATCTGTTGAAGGTATCGAGGACCAAGCCCCATCAAACTGTCTCTTGTAAACATTGCTATTTTGAATATAAATTCTCCATGCTGTACCTGTTGTTTGTTTAAACTTTCTATCGATCCTTAACATTTTCTGGTGGTGTGTAAAAACACACACACACACGCACATAAATACACACAAACACACATACAAACAAACAAGCACACACACACGCAAACAAACACACACAAACACACACACAAACACAGCAGTTCGTTCTGAGGCCGGCACTCTAAGTAGCACATCTACAGCTTGAGCCACCGAGCAGAAGTGTGTCTGGTTAATTAAATTTATAAAAAAAAGCCTTTTTGTATGATTCCTCATTTAGGGCTTAGTTTCCATCACCTCATACTTCTTCCATGCTGCATTCAACTTCAGGCCGCCTTTTCTTTTTTCACATTTTGACTTTTTTAAAAGAGTGTTAACTAGGAAACATTGTTTTTAATTAAACATTGATATTATTATTATTATTGTTATTATTATTATTATATATTATATTATATTATTATTATTATTATTATAATTCTCGTATTATTCATTATGCTGTACGAATAATACGAGGGTTGGACGTTTACGTTCAGCTTACTGTTTTTAGGCATAATTTCGATTTTATGTCCTTCAAATTAGTTTAAAAATTGATTCTGTTGACTTGAAAAATTACGAGGATTATGGCGATACTTTTAAAATAAAATTTTATTAACCTTAAATATTGTATTTTAATTATTTTAATTAATTCAATTTACGCTGTCAATTCAACTAAATGTCCACATTGCGACAAAACGTTTGTTAACGTTAATAAACACTCCTGGAGGTGTACTAAAAAAACTGCTAATTCAAACAACAACGTTGTTCGTTCAAATGTAAAATCAAACATAAACATTTCACCTGATATTTATAATGGCAAGTCTGTGAATAATTATTCAATAAATTTAGAAAATAATGTTATAACATGTTGTTGCGGAAAAGGATGCAAAGGCAGGAAAGGGTTAATTATGCAAAATGAATTTCTTGCATGTCTCCCAAAAACGTTGTTGCAAAATGAATAAAGAAATTCAATAACGGATAACTCAACAAACATCAAGCTACACAAGTGTCGACCCAATGGTCCGAACAAACGTCTACTTTCAACTATAACAACAACCACTTCCATGCTATGACAACTTCACGCCGGCCTTCCAACAAATGATTTACAACTATTTTGACACAAACTATGGCACTCTTAAACAACAAACAGTCAACAGAAACTTTGTCGCTCCCATATAAGTCAGGTGGTTTAAATGTTAGATCACTCAAACATTTTGCCGAATCTCTAAGAGTAAAATTACGAAATTACCTTAAATCAAACGGCCACGAGAAGCTAAAATGCTTATGAAGTGAGTCATACAATAAGTATATTAAAATTGACAACATGCTTCCCCGACTCAAATGACACAAAATCGACACTCAGCGCGCTAAAGAACCGGGAAGTAAATGAAGAACTAGAACATTTGCTGTCACTCCGCTGCCAAGGGACCATTTTAAATCGATTAAAGACAACATTCCCGCAGTCAGAATTGCTCACTGGTCAAGGTTCACCGCCAAACTTCTTGAAGTACTGTTCAAATTTGTTAGGAAAAGCCTCATTCAACAGCTTCCAACAAATGCTAATCTATTTAGATGGGGAAAATCGTCTTCTGCCCTTTGCACACTTTGCAATGCTCGGCAAACCAACAAACATGTCCTATCCACCACGCCATAACAATTTTCTAAATATAATAATAGAAAAATTGAAATCATGCGCAGGACCAGAGGTTGCGATGTATGCAGACGTCGTTTATGATGGGATCCGCCCACTGTCGTGTCTCTTCAAATCACTTCGTCCCGACATCGTACCACTCCGTGACAACACAATCAAAATATTAGAGCTCACCGTCTGCAAAGAGTCTAATTTTCTCAATTCTAAACAATATAAAATAGACAAATATTCTAATAACCTCCATAACAATTTACTTGACAATTTAAAACATTTAAAAATAATAATCAACACGTTTGAAATTTCGCCCTTCAAAAAGACCTCAGAGGCGCTAACGATTATGGAAGTGAGTTGCGTACGTACGGCTCTTTATAAGGGCAGTGCAATGAATGGAATGACATTGGCACGCACGAGTAAGCTCGAACAACAGGACGGTGTTTCAACCTTCTGCCAAACTGAATAACAGACAACGCAGGGTTCCTAGACA
Source organism: Helobdella robusta (assembly GCF_000326865.2). Classification (NCBI taxonomy): domain Eukaryota; kingdom Metazoa; phylum Annelida; class Clitellata; order Rhynchobdellida; family Glossiphoniidae; genus Helobdella; species Helobdella robusta. The sequence goes on along the minus strand of NW_008705398.1, from coordinate 2,474,882 downwards.
AGCCTAGATATAATTATATAATATATAGGTATATATATAAGTGTGTGTATATTGTTAAATCAAATAATTTAAATAGCTAAAAGTTTACTGTCTGCGTATGCAATTATATGCGCATATTCAAACAGACAATGCCCACACATGCACGCTCACACACAGAAGCACACACAGGCAAACACACATCAGCACAAACAGACACAAAAATCCATAACACGCATACCAGCAGACAGACACACACACGCACAATCACACATACCAGCCCACACGCACAATCACAAATACAAATACCCACACAAACACACACACGTGTTGACAGATTTTGTTTAAGGAAATTTGAGATGCATGTGTGGCGTACGTACTTTTGCGGTGGACTGCTTGTTTGTGGATGTTTTATTTTAATTAACTTTGATTTTTTTTCATCTAATCATGTTCAGTTTGTTATTGAAAATATCTTCACATGCTCATCTCACAAAAACAACTGCAATAACTCCGACAAAATATTTAATAACATCTGAGCCAGCACCAGAGGTAAGAAATCGCACGTCCGACAGCACAAAATTAGAAAGTCTTGATTCCAATTACAAAAGAGACACCCGTAAAAACGTGGAACAATTCCGTCTTGCCAATTTGAAAAATAATTAGTTGTCGAATAGTTTTTAATGCTTTGGAACAAACAAAGTCTCGAAATTTGATCAGTAACAAATTTTTATTTATTTTATGTTTTCGCGAGATTACAAATCAATGGACGTTGGCGACGATGATGACTTTTGTTGCAAACTGACTGAACCAACCACATATTGCATTTGAAATATCTCCATGTCTAAATTTTTTTGAAAATTTGTTGAAATTGAAGGCAAATAACTAATAAATATTATTGTAATACCAATCAAATTTTATAAAAATTCAGTAACCAAATTTAATCAGTTACAATCCTCCAATCACAACTCACCAACCACAATCAACCAATCACAATTCACCAATCACAATCTACAAACCACAACGGCCACCAATCACCTAACTCGAACCACAACCCCATCACACAGGGCCTCTTCGTCTCCACGGTCTACTGCTTCCTCAACTCAGAGGTTGGTCGGCTGATATTATTAAAATGGTTTATTTCAATTTTCCAAGTTCTTTCATTACTTCCATTCATTCAAATCTTTGTTCTCTGACTTTTACCATGTGTTTGAAATTATTTATTATTGCACTAAACATATTATTGTGTTTTTTTTATTGTAATTTTTTAATTGCTCGGTCAATTTTTGTCGGTCGGAATGAGTTGTGTGTCATGAAAATTTGGTAACATCGAAATTCAATAACGGGGGGGGGGGGTTGAGGGAAGGTGCGGCCGTTTGAAGTCGGGTCCATGGCCTCTTCAAGATGATGAATCACATGAAATTGTTATAAAATAAATTTTAAATATTTTTATTTAAATTTTTAATGACTCATTAAGGATGCAAACATTCAACAAACTCCACCACTCGTCCAATTGTTTCCATGAAATTTCAAGTGTTCATGGGGCTTTTGGACGAAAAATAAAATTTTAAATGTTTTCTTGTACGAACATAAATCAAGCACAACCTATTAATTAATGAACGAAGTAATATTTATTATAAAAACTGAATTATACACCTTTTAAGATTTAATATATTATAATATATAATATTATATAATCTCAAATATTATATAATATTATAATATAATAATATGTATTTATATATATATTTATTTATTTTGAAAGAAAATAATGTTTAAAAACACACAATACTAAATAAGTTTAATAACCTGTTGATGGAGAAGGTTGCATTTATTTTATAAAATACCAACATGGCACCTCTAACCATCAACTTAATTGGAGTTCATTTAATTTTTTTTATTTGATTTTTTTTTGTTTTTTTCATCATCTCAAAATGTCTTTTACAGATTAAAAAAGACTGCACCGCCAAAAAATGCGTGCTTCAAATCTGTCAGCTTATTTTTTCATATGTTCAGCAGATGTCAGCACGATTATTATTTAAATTATTAAAAAATTTTAATTTTTAATTTAATGATTAAAAATTAAAATTAAATTAAATTAAAAAAATTAAAATCTTCATAAAATTTAAAAAAAACATTAATTTTGTTATTGACTCGTACAAGAGCAAACCATTAGATCGTGATTTTGAATGTAAATTGAAAGCGGCAGTGAACGCGCGAACGTATGAACACACGTGCTCATAATCCTTCGAACGACTACCATTTCATTATTAATATTTCATATTTCATTATTAATTAATTTCATTATCATTATTAATTAATTTCATTGTCATTATTAATAAATGCATTTGCATATTTCGCGTCCTTTTCTTCGTTCATTGTGCCATGCACATCTTGAATTCCTATCAAGTATTTTTACTCCTATGATTCTGATCAGAAATCATAAAGACCTACTGAAACATTCATCTTGATTTTTTTCTTTATAACTTTTTAAGTAGATGTGTCGTTATGAAAGAATGTATTAATGTTGTTTAGCGGAAAATAATTTTATTATTTTATTTTTATTTTATTTTGTGACGCTCTCTGCATAGTTAAATTATCAACTTTCTTGTTTAATCATCTTCATTGTGGATGGAGATTTTAATACGAAACTGCTCGGCTTTGAACAGGCATTAATATTCCTGAGAATGAATCCTAAATTTCACCCGAATGCATTTTTGGGTTTTTCGCTTTCGTTTTCTTAAAAATAAATTTGTCGATAGGTATTCATTATTTTTAATGCGTAGTGAAGAATGAGTTTAGTGATTTTTACTATTTTTTTTTTGATAATTTTTATATTTCTCCTGACGTGTTCATAATGACATAGCTGTGTTCATGTTTCGTGCTTCATTAAACATTTCAGCCACCATCATCTTCATCACGTCATCATCTTCATCACGTCATCATCTTCATCACGTCATCATCTTCATCATGTCATCATCTTCATCACCAAATATTTTTTCTTCTTCATCAGTGCCACCACCGCCACCATCATTCTCATCATTATCATCATTCATCATATGGCTTTAATAATTAATACCGCCATCAAAACCATCACTTATATACATTCATCACCGCTACTAATATCATCATCATCATCGTCATCATCATCGTCGTCGTCCTCTTTGTCTGTATGATATTACGGTGATTTATGTGATTAAATGATTTATTCATCCAATTGGAAGAGTTTTATTCTTATATGGAATGCTGCCACTGCCCTAGTTTAACATCAAAGATTGTAGTCTTTGGTGGAATTTAACTTTGGGAAATATCCTCGTAAGGGCTCATAACCCCGAAGTCTTCCGCCACATGGTTTTCTCACCACTGATGACATCATCATTGTCAATGAAGTCATCACTATTATTATCGTTGTTATCGTCACCTGAAGTGCATTCATTCAATGATCATCATATTTTTTTTCTTATTGACGAAATCGATATCATCATCATCATCATCAGCGGTCCGCCATTTGTAAATCCATTTGTAAGGTCTTTGCACTGGCGACTGATCTGTGAGTGGCCACCAGACTGTTGTAGTAGTCGTAGTAGTAGCAGTAGTAGCAGCAGTAGTAGTAGTAATAGTAGTAGTAGTAGTAGCAGCAGTAGCAGTAGTAGTAGTAGCAGTAGTAGTAGTAGCAGCAGTAGTAGTAGCAGTAGTTGTAGTAGTAATAGTAGTAGTAGCAGCAGTAGTAGTAGCAGTAGTTGTAGTAGTAGTAGAAGTAGTAGTAGTAGTAGTAGTAGCAGTAGTGGTAGTATTGGTGTTATATTAATAGTGGTAAGAACGAATTAGAATTGGCGGGGATGGCAAAAGAAATAGATTAAGAAATGGAAATAGCTGGAAAAACAATTAATTACTCCAATTGCTTCATTTTTGTCGGCAAAAAATTTTCGAAAGAGACTCCATCTGGAAAATAATTATCTACATTCGCTTTCAAACGTTCATCATCATCACTGCTTCTTTATTGGCATCATCATCGTCAACGCTATCATCAGCATTGTCATCATCGTCATCATCATCAGCACAGTTATCATCAGCAGCAGCACAGTCATCATCATCGTCATCAGCACAGTCGTCATCATTATCATCATCAGCACATTTATCATCATCAGCAGCACAGTCATCATCATTATCATCATCGTCGACTCGCTAAAAGGCTTCCACTTGTTCACATGCACATTTTGTTAGATTCCATACAATCATATGAAAGCTAACCAATGGTTGCAAAATAATTTCTCCAGAGACGAAGGCATCCTGCAAGTAGAACATTCATTAGCGAGAAATCTCACAAAAAGTTGTCATCTGGTCGACCAGAGTAACTTTTTAAATAAAAAAAGCGATCTGAAACGCTTCTTCTTGTTGCTTCTAAAAAGTGGATTCATCTTGAGAAGATGGAAAATTGGAGACGACCGAGCATGTTGTGCTGCAAGGTGCAAATAAAATCATCTCGCTCAGCTTTCTCAGGATTCATCAGACGCGTTGCACTTTTCATTGTTCGTCTCATTGCCTTCACATTCGTTAACACTTTTGAAGTCGTCTTCAACAGTGCACATCACCAAACAACAACAGCACAGAAAACTACAACACACAACAACGAAATTAAATAACTTTCGAGTTGCGTGCTACAAATCCTCATCATACTTCCATCATACTCACTCCCCACATCCTACACCACATAAAATTCGGAATGGACAGTAAATGAAAATGAAATATTTATAAAAAGCGTGAACAAGTATGAACGAATGAACGAAAAAAATGAGTGAATGAGTAAAGAATGAGTGAGTGAATGAATGAATGAATGAATGAATGAATGAATGAATGAATGAATGAATGAATGAATGAATGAATGAATGAATGAATGAATGAATGAATGAATGAATGAATGAATGAATGAATGAATGAATGAATGAATGAATAAACGAATGGAGTATCAACAGAATCAATAGGCAATCAAGTTTCGTTGGATTTTGTTTGTTACGAATGTGCAGCATTTGTTTGTGTGTTTGTTTGTTTTGTTTGTGTGTGTGTGTGTGTGTTTGTTTGTTGCATTAACAATATAAATGTCTTTTTCTTGATTTATTTTGTTATTGAATGTCGCTGACTGGTTTCTAGTTATTTTATTTTTTTTTAATAGTTTTGGTAGTTTTTGATTTATTTTACATGCATGTATGAGTAATTTTGTTTGGAATGCTGATTTAGCCATTGTGATATTATTATAACTGCTGGACAATATTATTATTATTATATCATTCGAATGATCAAATTATTATTTGTTATTTCAATTATTGCTATTTTTGCTATATTTGTAATCTTTGGATTGTGAACGATCGCAAAAAGAAGCCTAGGTATGTAGAACTCTGCTGAGACAGAGGTTTCCAGTCATTTTTTCAGCGAGGTTTGAAGCGAAGTGGCAAATGTGATTGATGTTGTTACATAGATTAGTTTGATGTTTTCAATTACTGTTGGCATTCAAATAAACCTTCAACAAAGTTTGCATTTGAAGCAGTTGTGTTCATCTATCGGAAATCATGAACCTACGGAATAACGAACACTTGACGATCGTTGGAAGCTACAACACGGTGTTGGAAGTATAGAGATCATTGAAGTTATAACATCGGTGTTGGTAGTTACGAAAATCAAGGGTTACGACAATATGTTGTCAACTGTTTTTTTTACTAAATGTTTAAGAGTTTCGTGGATCATCCTCCGAGAACTACTGGGAAGGAGTGTGTGTGTGTGTGTGTGTGTGTGTGTGTGTGTGCGTGCATACATACGACATGATTAACATTTAACAAATATGTATATATACATATCCTATCTCAACGTTTTTGCGTCCATCCACGAGATTGAATTCTATAAATATTTTCTTTCTTGCGAGAATATTTATAGGATACTCAATTTAAGATTCTGCTGAATTGTTTAACAAAATAAAAACTTGAGGAGATCAAATGAAAGATATATATCAAAGATTGTCATTAATTTTAACTGATGCAAATGGATGAAGAAGATTAAAGAGAACCGCGATCAATTGGCCATCCTGTACTTCCATCATTTTTCAGATTTAAACTCAACTCTCCGAACTACTAATTTTTAATTAATTAATTTAAAAATTTCGTTTGAATCCGCTTGTTTTTCAAAGTATTTATTTGCATAATTAATTGCGCTCGTTTGCTTCTCCCCTTCATTCACTCGATCATTTGGAAATGAGAGAGCAAGTAGTAGTAGTGCTGCACCATAGCCATTGCCCATTAATCAATTTTTGTCATCCATGCATGCATTTGCACGCTCAATCTATCTTATATTCAATCATTCACATATTATTTGCATTTGAATTGATCGTGTGAGTATTTATTTCTTCTTTTCAATCTATCATCCATTCATTCATTTTCTATTTGTTTTTTTTTCATTCATTCATTCATTCATTCATTCATTCATACATTCATTCATTCATTCATTCATTCATTCATTCATTCATACATTTATTCATTCATTCATTCATTCATACATTCATTCATTCATTCATTCATACATTCATTCATTCATTCATTCATTCATTCATTCATACATTCGTTCATTCATTCATTCATACATTCATTCATTCATTCATTCATACATTCATTCATTCATTCATACATTCATTCATTCATTCATTCATTCATTCATACATTCATTCATACATTCATTCATTCATTCATTCATACATTCATTCATTCATTCATTCATACATTCATTCATTCATTCATACATTCATACATTCATTCATTCATTCATTCACCCATTCATTCATTCATTAATTCAATCATTCATTCACTCATGATATTTTTATTTATACAATAAATATAAAAATTATATTATATATATTATAATTATATATAAATAAATATTTATATTTTTTTTCATTAACCTGCGTAACAGCGTTCGCAGTTTGTTATTAGAAATGTTCCTTTTTACTTTTTGTTACGAAGTATCGACAGACTGAAGATCGATTTTAAATTGCATTGCGAGATTTGCTCCAAAAAATTTCAAATCTCATTTTGTGCCGCTGACAACTTCATATCAGAGAACGAAAGATAAACTACAAATTGTTCGGTTCGATTGATTCATTTTAGAATTCATTCCTAATAATTCACAAATATATTCAACAAAAAGTTTTTAAACTACAAATTTTGGACATGTTCTGTTTAGGTGTTTGGTCTGAAAATTTTTTATTTTACATTTATTTTACATGATTTATTTTTTATTTTACATGATTTAATTTACAAAATTTACATGAATTAAACTGTGTGTGGCTTCTACTCTGTTTGTTTGTTCCTTTCTTTCAACACGTAGACTTGGAACGGCAATATGTTTGGCATCTTAATTGTGAAGTGTTTGTCGACTCTATTTTCAGTTTAATCCAAATAAAATCGCCATTCATTTGTCGTCATTGTTCACAAACCTGTGAAATAAAAAACTGCTGCTGATGCTGTTATCATGCAGGCGAATACAAATCTGTGAACTGTTTGTAGCAATGTAAGATCTGTGAAATAATAACAGTCGCTATGAGATGAGCCCCATAAGTGACAACTCGTGTAAGATGATTTGAAATCCTAAATTCGAAACTCATCGTTATGTGAATTTTTAAAATTAAAAGTTAAAATAGCATTTTTTTAATTTAAAAATCGGTGTAAATGGAAATGTGACAAAATGTGCTTGGTGGCCACTGCGGTGAAGCTTGTATTTGTATCAGCGCCATGATGAAACGTATTCAAACGGCCAAATGATTTTTGTAATTTTTTGTAAGGTTCGTAAAGTGCTGAGGAAACATTTCGAGAGGTGGCGCGACAACCACAGCACCCACCTGCAACACTCACAACACATGCGCCAGATGACATCTAGTTTCCTAAACAGGAAACACCGGGTCCTTAGAACTCGTGTCAACAACAACAACCACGGTTGTAACAACAACAACAACAGCAACAACCTCGTCAACAACAGCAACAACAATCCCAACAAACGTTTCAGTAATTTCAGCAATAAAAATGTAACCAACAACATCTATGATAAGAATATCAAACTGCAACAACACAGCAGCAACAACAAGTTGCACGCTGTCCCCAACATCGGCGCCACTCCGCAAGCGTCTTCTCTTAAAAATTCTTCAAATCGGTTGAGTAATTTGAACAACGAAGCGAACAGCAACAACAACAACACTAACAACAGCAGTAACAACAACAACAACAACAGCAATAACAACAACTACGACAGCATCATGTTATCTATATACAACAACAACAACGAAGAACGCAGCAGCAACATGACCGGAAAGAAGAAAGTCAGTTTCCACATCGACAGCCTGCAGAAGGACGACAGCAGCAACATCAACAGGCACATCAACAACAACACGACATCGTTTTCTTACGCTAGACAAAAACGTCAACATTTGAAACAACAACGCAAGCAGCAGCAGCTGCTGCTGCAACAGCAGCAGAAAAATTACCATCGTAAGTGTCGGCGGGTGCTCTTCGGCAGTAACTGCCTGAGGAGGAACAGGTCACTGAAATCATGCAGGACTCACTTGAACATCAATGCTGACAGTGGGAAGAACAAAAATGAAGATGATGATCACGTCATGAACATTAACAACTCCAATGACACCAACAACAACAACTCCAATGACACCAACACCAACAACAACAACAACAAAAACTACATCAACAAAGACATCAACACCGCAGACCACAACAGCGAAAAAGATCAACCAAACCAAAATGTACAAGTCAACGACTTGGAAAATAAATAGCTCATGAATATTTTTGCAACCGTACTACTATCTATAATCTTTAATTGATTTCGTTTATCATCACTCGTTGCTTTCGTTTATTTAGTGAATTGTTTAAAAGTGAAAAACTTGCGAACGTATTCAATATCGTTCCCGTGAAATTGTTGGATGGCAATAAAATTTTTACAAACAACAAATCCGACGAGTCCCGTTGGTGGTGTGAGCCACGCCGACAAGTCGTGCGTAGAAATGCGGTACGCTGATGTGAGTGTTATCAGGTAATTAGTAAAAATTATTTCATAACGACGGTGCAGACGAAATATTTCTCTGTCTGACGTGTCTCAGTTCTATAACGATCGAAAAGTTCGCAAAAAATGAACGCAGCGTAACCGTCACAAATGTGCATATTTACTGTATGTTTAATTACTGTCTTGGAGGGAGCTCGAGGATTCGGGATTGCTATGATTTCTGCGCGGTAAAGTGTGCGTGCGTGTAAACTTTAGTGCAGTCTTCCTGACACCAAAGTTTTATTTCTAACTAAGCAAAGAGCAATTTGTAACCGGTTTTGCGTTCGTCAGAGCTAGTAGGTTATTTATAGTTTACAAAAAATATATAATTCTCAGTATCTTTTGGCGACTGGAAGAACTGTGACCATTTAGAACTGTTATTAGTTATAATTGTTGGAACATCATATAAACTTCACACAGCTATCAAAGATGGAGGGATTAAATTTGTCGGTTGTAAGGGAGAGACCGCCATATGAACAAATAAAATAAATCTTATTTTCTACCACATCGCAACTGCATTCGACAAAAATTTCGTGCAAAACATTTTGTCGTTGATAAAAATTTGTAAACGTTAAAAATAGATTATAATATTGATACACGAAACTCTTTAAATAATGATTCGCAACGATGACGACCGTGATGAAAATGTGTGGCCGCTTGTCCTCTCACAGTTGCAAAAATTTCGTTTAATTTAAAGATAAAAGTATTTTGTTGGAAGTGGTATAAGGAAGCAGTCAGGTTGACACGTGGTGCACGGCATCAATTCAATGAAGACGACGAGGGACTCATTGAGGTGAGGGTGGCCGGTGGTTTCTCAGCCTCACTACGTTACACTTTCAAACGCCTGCTCACATTGAAACTGTGTTTAATTTAATTAAGTTTTCGGAAATTCATTTACATGTTAGTTTTTGATTATTCTGCAAGTTTTTGCATAATTAATTACAATAGTCCACATTGTTAGTTTTGTTAGACTTGAATGCGTTGAAACAGCGTCAACCACCCCGCCACACTGACCGACGTCATCATACGTGCACGGCCGCCCCCAACATTGACATCCTGATCTTTTTACAATAGAACACTTAACACCGTGCATAGGTGACCCCGACGGATCGCAACGACGACATGGAAGTATATTTTCAGTTGTTATTTTTATAAGCAGTCCAACTTCAAAAGCATAAAAACAAGCCTGAATATAACGACGCGGCAAGCAGTGGAAGGAGGATGTTTAATTGCTTGTTCGTAAAAATTAAACAAATATCACGTCAGAATTATCAAAACATAATTTTTGTGAACTTGAAATCAAACTCGAATGTAGCACGCAATGCGAGTGTTCCAAGATCAATCATTGCATCATGGTAAGAAATAAATCGAAATAAATTCATTCATCAACTCAACATTTCATTCAACATTGCGAATACAGCAACTGACTGGCAGATTTCGACAGCAACAAATGAACACACACACACGCATGCACACACACGCATTAATATTATTATTATTATTAACGATTTCACACGTTACGAGTAGTGCCAATTTTGATCTCTTATCAATTATTGTATTAATCAATTAACTACATAATTAATTCATTCATTCACTCGTTAACTAGATCAGTGACAACAGACATCAAACATCTTATGGAAGAAGTTTACGAATTCAAAATGCAGTGCAGGTAAGTTAAAGTTTGATACATAACCATAGAAAACAGACTAAAAAGCAAAGTTTTGAGCCAGGAAATCATAAAATGTGAACAGGTCAAAAACTTGAATGAAATAATATATCAAAATTGGAACTATGAAGCATTTGCAAGGGACTACTTAAGGAGTACTTTCAGAATATTTCAGTAGATTGGAATAATTTCAGAAGAGCAGAGAAAAGCGGATGATGAAGATGAGGCAGCAGAGGTCATCATGCTTGCACCCTGCAGTTTTAATGCAAACAGTCATAAGAGGTGCCTCACCCACATGCAACTACATCTTTAATCTGCCTTCGAAAGAAATCTGAAATAGTAAAACATTATCAATCCTTACAAAAAAGTCAGACATATTCAACCTACACCTGAAAACAAAATTACAAAAATAATAAAAACAAATTAAAACATATTAAAAAGAAGAATCGAAATTCAATTAAAACATCTGACTTGAAAATAAACGAATTGAAACCACCTTTAAAACATCAACCAACCCAATCAGATGAAAATTAATTAGAAAATAGAACAGGAGGAAGCCTGAATGTCCTGAACACATTCCGGTTGCCCTCCATGTGCCACGCCATCCACGACCTTCACCACCTGGTTGAATGAACGAACGAACGAATGAATGAATGAACGAATGAATGAATGAATGAACGAATGAATGAATGAATGAATGAATGAATGAATGAATGAATGAATGAATGAATGAATGAGTGATTTGAAGGGGTCTATTGATAACGTGAGACCATTGTGAACATTTCATAATGTTTGAGACACCCACATTCGATAACCAAGGGTTGGGTGAATTTGTATAGTTGCTTTAATGTTAGTTAGCACATAAATCAATGTAGAAACATTTGGAGTTTTTCACTAACATATGAACAGCTATAGAATTAAACTGGAAATCGATAAGTAGAGATAGATGTTTAAAAATTGGAACAATAAGGGCAAAGGTCAAGTAATGAAGACAAAATCAACCACCACAACAATCAACAGTGAAATCCCTAATGAAGAGTGATGAACGCATGCTCCTGAATATTTGTGCAGTTCCTCAGTTTGTGAAATTTCATCTTCAATCATTGAAATATTGCATCAATAAGTAACAGATGGCCTCGCTTGATTCTTTCAACAAAACTTGCAAATATTATTACATCATTTAGTAACATCTGCCACTAGAATATTATTGCCTCCAAATGGAAATAACGTACAGCAGATGGAAAAACATTGCAAAAATAAGTAATGCATCATTCAGTATATATATAGCCTGTATGTTAGATGCCAATGTTTTCAGAAGGACAAATGACACTTACAAGTGGGTTGAAAAAATTAAGAATATAAAATGTCTAACACTCTCAAAAACAGGGAAGCCACGAGATTTCAACTTGCTGAATATCAACTGATCATTCAGTGTGACTTCAAATGAACCTTCAATAGAATTTAAAGGATCGTTATTAAATTTAATAACTGAATGAGTAATCTGAGAAAGAGACATAACAAGATGATACAAACATAACAAAATGATACCAAGATGATACAAACATAAAAAAATGATACAAAGATGATACCAACATAACGAGATAATACTGACACAACAAGATGATACTAATATAACCAGATGACACCTTCGTAACAAGATGACACATGCATGATAAGATGATACTAACATAACATGAATAATAAGATGATACACATGCGATACAAACACAACAAGATGATACTTATAGTTCAAGATATCTTTTATAACAAAATAATAGTTACATAATAAGATACTCAAATACGAGATATAACATACATACACATACATGGGCGATACTTACCCAAACGCCCCTTCTTTCCCTCCACATTTGCATTCGGGACCACTTCGAGAATTTTTTGCTTCAAACTGTTGAAGCGAGGCTCGTACCCTCATCCAGAGCTAAAATTTTAATATAATCAGTTTAGTGACAAACAAAACAAACAAATAGTTTTAAATGCCATCATTATGAGTGAATTTAAAAAACTTTGTAAAAATTGAAACCAGTCTTTGCAAATCAATCATAATTAAAACTGTAAGTTGATTTAAATTGTGAATTACCAATACTACTCAAATACTAACATTAATTATGTAGTAATATATTTATTACATTGCATCTCACTACATTACAGTAAAATAAAAGTAGAGATAGCTGTAGGAAATGTAGACTAGAAAAGTTTCAAAATTTGAGACTTTTGAGTTACAGATCAGTCAGCATTTTTTGGGCTGATTCTAGAAAATCAACTTGATGTAAAAAAAACTAAATTATTCAATTATTGTAATGTTAATCTTACATTACAATTACATTACAACAATTAAAATCAAATGTTTTTCAGCCATCTTATAACAGTGACACAACATCATTCATTATCATGATCATTGGACATATGGACATATATTGCATTTATATTTACAATGATATAAAGTTTTGTCATGGTTTAATTTTAATTAAACTTTGAAACAGGGGTAGTCAGATTAGGCATGCTATGGTATCATAAACATAGAATTAGAATAGAATCAAAAATATGCTATCAGTATGGATAAAATAATATATATCTCGATATTATATCCATATATTTATCGTTACTAAAATAAACATAAAACCAATTCAATAACAAATAAAACTGAGCAATGGTAGGTACTGCGAAAAAGTAAGATAGTAAGAAAGACCCATCATGGAGGAAGCAGATAGATGTTTTGTATACTATACACTTTGTAAATTACATTAAATAATCACAAAAATAAATTATTAACCAATATTCCACATTAACTCTCGGAGTTTGAACTTCCGCCATTTCGAATTTAACAAAGCGAATAAGAATAAGAATTTATCTTCGTTACGATATAATTTTTACCTGTCGAATATCCGTTTGATGCTTACTAAAGAACGGAGAGTGATCGTCAGTGCTGGCTAACTCGCTGACATGAATGAGAATGGCCTACTCGACAAGCGAACATCATATAGGGCACTCAGAATGTTTTACATGTTTTACTCAGATCAAGTGATATAGTTTAGTTTCTCAATTCACAAGTTAATGGTAGGATCTGCCCCAAAACTTAATATAATCATCAGGGATGGCTTCGTCAATAACGACCACGAATTTTCAAATTAAAATTGCCCATCGTATTCTTTCTAATCGCAAATTTTATTTGGAGTCTGAGTGACATACAGACAGTGAGTGAGTAAGCTTAGATGGTAAAAGTCACTGCCATGTCTGGCGCTGTTCTTACGCGATGGTCTGGTTCGAATACTGTCTGTCACAAACTCAAAGTCTTTTCGTATGCCATACTTGTATGATGCTTGTGCGCGCCTACAAAACGTGTATGTACGTGATGTGGTGTGGAAAGAACAACCAATGTGCCATGAAAGTTTTGTGATATTGTACGCAGTTAAATATTTTGAAGACGGCCAAATTCACTATTCGGTGCCTTTCTATGTATTAGTAATTAATAATTTTATTAATAAATTACATTAATTATTATTAATATTATAATTATTATTCAGGAATGCTGATCGGGATTCCCATCCATGTTCTGCACAATGATCAGGATTACAGGCACGATCCTCACGTATTCAATCCGGAGAGGTGATGACATCATCATCATCACCATCATCACCGTCATCATCATTATTATCACACTAACATCATCATCACCATCATTATCACAGTAACGTCATCATCACAATTATCATAATAACATCATCATCATCATCATCATCAGCAGCAGCAGCATCATCATCATCATCATTATCTAATCACAACATCATCATCATCACCATTATCACAACATCATCATCATCACCATTATCACAACATCATCATCATCACCATTATCATAACATCATCATCAGCAGCAGCACTCTTCGTTTGTTCGTAGCTCTCAAACTGCTCTAACGTATTTTCAAACCTTTCATTCATACCCGCGCACATTCATATATATATAAAGATATATATATATATATATATATATCTTTATATATATATATGAGAGTGGAGCGAAAATGAAGATGTCATCATCATCATCGTCGTTATCATTTTAATCATTATCATGACATCAATCAATCAATCAATCAATCAATCAGTTTGTAAAGCGCTATTTCTGCGATGTTCAACAGCGCTCCTCAATGAATTTTGAAAACAGATGGGTCTTGAGATCCGCTTTGAACTTTGTAAATAAGTGGTGGAGAAGAAGTCAGAGAAGTAGGTAGAAAGTTCCAGAGAGAAGGGCCAGAAAAAGCAAAAGCAAATTTGGCAAAAGAGTGTTTAACACGAGTTAAGAAGAAACGAGAACAAAAAGGCGATCGTAAACCGTTTAGGTTCAATTAATATATCTGATAAATACTTAGAAAATAATTTAGATTGAGACTTATACATAAACGTGCAAATTTTAAAGATTATTTTATATTTTATGGAAAGCCAGTGCAAGAGAACAAGATATGGAGATATATGAGAAAAGAAAGAGGCACGACCAACTAGACGATCAGCAGAGTTAAAGGATAGAGTATAAAATCAGGAAGACCATGGTAGAGCGAGTTACAATAATCAATCCTAGATAAGACTAACAAAGTAATAAGAAGGAAAAGAGTAGGATCATCAAGAAAAGGCAAAAGTTTTTTCATTTTACGTAGATATACCTGATAAATACTTAGAAAATCATTTAGATTGAGACTTTTAGCGACACTATTAATCTGAGAAGAAAGGGTCATGATAGAATCAAAGATAAAACTTAGATTACGAAACTTATGAGAGACATCAAGAGTTTCAGAATCAGGTAAGATAATAAGAGGAATAGTAATAGAGTGTTTAGATTTATTAAAACAAATTAATTCAAACTTAGAAAGATTAAGTTTAAGACACATAGAGTCAGACCAAGCAATAATTGAAGAAAGACATAGAGATAGATTATGAGGAACACTATTGAGATAAGATGGAGGAAAAGAAGTATAAATGTAAGAATCATCAGCATATAGTTGACTAGAAAAAGAAAAGTTATTAATAATACAAGGTATTTCAGAAGTATAGAGTATAAATAGAAGAGGACCAAGGATAGAACCCTGAGGTACCCCGAAAGTAAGAGTAGAAGAGTTAGAAGTAGAATTATTGAAAACAACAGAAGAAAAACGATTATAGAGATAAGAAGAAAACCAAGATAGACAAGAATCAGTAATATTAAATGAAAAAAGTAGCAGTCATCATCACCATCATCGTTTCATTTGTTGTATGACGATGAAGACTAGATACCATTCATATCAGCATAATAATTTCATTATTTCATAAAACATCGATTGCTATCGGTTGCAATTCAGTTTCACTTTCATGGGTGTCATATGAAGGTGAAGGTCAATGAAATGCAAATATCATCAATAAAAGAATTTGACATCACCCCAAATTACTTGAGGTTTGACAGCTTATTTTCTATCTTTACTTTCACAGAAGCTCGTTGATAATGCAGGAGACATTGTACAATGGATGGCACAAAAATCAAAGCCTTAAATATTCGCCCAACGTTGGCATGCAATTGCCTCCAAAAACACCATCACGAGTCTCTCATGATTTTGAGTTTTGGACGGTCGGCATTTGAACCTAGCGGACACGCGATGACTACAACGCCAGATGTTGTCGGATGAAGTAACTAGCCAGATATTCTTTACAAAATACGTCAAATGATGAGTTGAAAATTTTATTTTAAACAAAGTTAATAATAAAAAAAGCCAAACAATAATAACAATATCTGCCATGCACTTAATTATTTGTACACACAAATGAGCATTGCCGTCCGATCAATTGGTTTTCAAATGTTTGCTGAGTTTCAATCCAGTAATCAAATAATTAAACTTGTCAATAGAGTCTGAAGACTCTATAATCTAAAATATTTTTCTCTGGTTTCATTGAATACGATCAATTTGATCAGGCATCGCCACTACTATTGCATTCTACGCAAACTGCGAACCACTCGTCAGAAAAATTTCAGTGGAATTTGCGTGTGTTCATTCAATTATAAAGTATACATCATCGAAAAACCAAAAAAAAAACATTTAATTATGTTTCAAATAATTATCAGCATCTGAAATGTTGTATGTGATTTAAAAATTGTTGTGATTATAAAGGTAAGAGTGCAATGAGAGTAACATAGAAAGGAGGTTGACACTGATGATGTTGATGCAATATTTTTGATGTTTTTAGAATAATAATGATGATGAAAATGATGATGCTGATGAAAATTACACCTCATCTCTCTTCAACTCTCAACTTGATACCGTTTAAATTCTTTATGGAAAACCTTTCAAAAACTGGCGGAATCTGAATTTGTTATTGAAGTTCGTTTTTAAGAAGCATAATATTTCAATAATCTAAAATATCATTCATTTATCTTTAACAGCCTGTTATCGTCATTATTAGCAACACTGCTGCAACGTATCATTTATTGCGCGATGGCCTAGTGGTTAAGGTCGCCTGGTGCTGTTTCGCAGTAACCGGGTTCGAATGTGACCAAAAGATTCCCGCCTATCACATGCTTCTTGTGTGATGCGTCGTTTAGCATGTACTCATATACGATGTTTGTGGCGTGTTGTTGAATCCTCTAAAACTAGGAAGAGTGTAATTGACCTTTAACCTTTCTTTCTACAACTCACCCAGCGTATGTAGACAGACACGCGTAGGTCAACGCATCGCAAACATTGTACGTGATTAGTGGAAATTTCTCTGCATTCGATGCCAATTATTGCAAGGGCAAGGCCAGTGCCAGACATCTTAGCCATTGCACCACAGCGCTTACTCTTCATTCAACTGCATTCATCATCATCAACAACAAATACACCAACGACAACAACAACAGCAGCAGCAGCACCAACAACAACAATATTTTATGATGACCATCATAATTAGTTATAGTAATTATTATCATCAACACTATCACCATAATCACCATCATCCCCGCAATTATCGTCTTCATCAACACTTTAACATCAATTTACCATCATATTCATCATCAACATTATCAACATAACAGACTATTATTTTCATCATCATCATCATCACCACCACCACCACCATCATCTACAACAACAACGCAACTTACGTCAGTTTTCTCAGAAACATCAAACCGGAAGTTCCTGATGAGATGGACAACGGCCATCTTGACTTCCATCTTGGCCAGTCTCATGCCCACACAGTTCCTCGGACCAGCTCCGAAGGGCATGAAACGCATGGGGTCCACAATGCTGACCTTCCAATTATCTTCTGAGAATCTGTCGGTAGGTGGTGGGGAAAATGGAGATCTCATCAGGATGGTGAGGATGATGATTAAAATAACGAAGGTGATGATACACTTAAAGTAGGGATTGAGATAATAGGTGCGCATGGAGATAGAAAATTTGGGATTTTCAGGATTCTAGTTCCTATAAAAATAAGTAAAGCAAAAGTTGTTGTAACTGTTGTAAATACGTAGTGTGTTTATGTCTCAAATGGGCTGAAGTAGAAAGGACATGTCTATCGTGCAGTTGAACCGGCAAACATGAAACAAGGTACAATCAGAAAAGTTTTTCAGTTTTTAAACGCAAATTCATTAAACAAAAAAAAGAGGAAACAACGAAAGAAGCAGAAATGAGGATTTTATGAAACATTCGGAAAAGTCAGGAATGAACCAAAAAATCGGGAGAGACTTGGTAACAAATTTCAATTCCTTCTTAATTCTAATTAAGATAACAAATAAAATAATGGTTGTTGCGATCATATGCTTACCGTTCCGGATTGAATACGTGAGGATCGGGCCAGTAGTCCGGATCATTTTGCAGGAAATGAATGGGAATACCTACAGCCATGCCTTTGATGATGTTTATGATAATTATCATAATGAAAATTAGGATCAGTGATTAGAATAATAGTGAATAGTGGATAAGAAAAATTTGTTATGAACAAAGGAACCTTTTGGAATGAACAATCCGTTGATGGTGACATCTTGCGAGGCAACCCTGTCTGTCCTGTGCATCATGTTTTGATTGTTTTTAATTTATTTATTTGTTCAATTTTTTGCATATTTGTTCCTTAATTCATTTAATAATTAATTCGATCATCTGACCTGGTGGCAAAAGGAAACATTCTGAGAGTTTCATTGAGGCACATGTCCAGGTAGGTTAGTTGTTTGATTGAATCGTATGTCGGATTCTTGATTTGTTGATTGGTGGATTGAAGAATTCATTGGTTGAATAATTTATTGGTTAAATGATTAAATGGTTAATCTGTTAATTGTTTCATTTAGAAATGGTTTAATCAATTAATCTCTATAATCTGTATAGCGCCATTTAATTTAAAGGAGATCTCATTTCATTCAAACTCGATCACTGCAACACAATATCAAGCAGTTAAATGAATTATGATTGATTGATTGATTGATTGATTGAATTATATATCTGATTTAACAAACAGCCATCTCAATGACAGATTATTTGTTATTTTATAAGTTAATTATTTTAAGAGGTTAGATCAAAAACAGAACCGAAAATTAAATTAAATTAATTTTAATCCAAAAAACTAAATTGTTTTATTCGTACTCTAAATATTTTCAAACCTCTTTCCCAATAATCTGGACGATCTCTTTGAACAGTCTCTCTTGATGTTCTTGGTAGCAGGCCAAGTTGTAACACAGGTAGGAGAGTGTTACGGACACCGTCTCAAAACCAACCAGGAAAAATGATAAGCTCTGAGCCAACAAGTCTTCTTCAGAAAAACCTGTGAGGATTGTTTGTGACGATAAGGATTATGGTGAAAATAATGGTGGTGCTTTTGTAGTGATGGCGGGGATGAAAATTTTGAGAATGGTCATTGTAGTAATAATGATGATGAATATGATGATGACGATGACGAGATGTGGATGATGATTCAAACTTTTTCGAATTGAGGAATGATTGGCCGACGTATAACTCCATTTTTCACCTTTTTCAAACTTGTACTCAATGTCGTTCTTCTTTTTATCACTATTTCCTCTAAGATTATCACCATCAGCACTTGCTTGGTGGGCATTTATCAACGTCTGCAGAAAGTCCAGTTCCTTCTGCACAATGGAGATTGTTAGACATCACCACCATGATCGTCACAACCATCATCAGCATCGTCGTCATCATAGGTCTCATCGTTATCCGTATATTTGTAATCATCGCCGTCGTCACCATCTCATTTTTCTCTTCACATATTAACCTCACCATTATCATCCTCACCATTATTATCATCATCATTATTATTTAACGATTGTCGTTGTTATCACAAAACTGTTCATCATCATTATTTATATTCTTGTCATCATTAATGTCCAATGTTGTTTTGTAGAGAATTGTGGCAAAAGAAACGCTATCTTTATGCAACGAATAATCATTGAACAAGCGATTGAAATGAAGAAAAACTTGTTTATATGTTTTGTCGATTACTCCAAAGCCTTTTATAGCGTGAAACACGTGGAGCTTATGGAAATATTGAAAAATTTGAACATTGATGAAAAAGACACAAGAGTTATCAAAAACCTCTACTGGGAACAAAGAGCAGCGATGAAAGTTAGTAACAAGATGGCTAGTTTTGTCGAAATAAAGAAAAGTGTTAGGCAAGGTTGTGTATTCTCTCCAGACATGTACAATCTCTATAGTAAGATCATCATGAGAAAGATCGAATATCCATTGGAGGCGTTAATATTATCAATGTAAGATAGGCTGATGATACAGCTCTTATAGCAAATTCAATAGAAAAACTGCAAACAGTTGTTTCCAAACTGGTTTTTGAAAATGAAAGTAAAGGCGTACAAATTGACATCAACAAAACAGAGTGTATGGTTACCAGTAAAAGCAAAACCGCCCCGATCTGCTCCATAATCAACAGGTGAAAAAATGTCAACAGCTTCAATTATCTCGGAAGTCTGATTACCTCAGGTTGTAAATGTGATGTGGATATCAACAGAAAGATAGCTATGGCAGAAAATGCATATTCTAAAATGAAAAACATCCTCACAAACAGTAAAATCAGAATATCAACCAAATTAAAACTGTTAGGGTGTTACATTTTTCCTGTGCTAACTACGGTTCTAAGTCCTGGACAATTTCTAAAGAAATGAAAAAAAGAATGACGCTGCTGAGATGTGGTTTTAGAGAAGAATTATGAAAATTAGTTGATCCTTTCATACTTCGAATGAGAATGTATTAAAACAGTCCGGTTATGAAAAAATTCGGGGGCAGTTAGCGTTTTTTGGCCACATAAAGCAGAAGGGAATGATGGAAAATCTAACAACTACTGGAAAGATTGCAAAAAAAGCATATACGTAAAGTTCTTGTGTCACTTGTTGAATATCACCAAATTTCAACTACTAAAAAGTGTTAAAGATCGGGTTTTGTGTAGGTCAATAGTCGCCAATGTCCTGAAAGAATAAGGCACGAGTAAAGAAGAAGACATAATTAACGTTGTTTTTATAGACCTTACCATCATCATTATCATCATATCGTGACTATTACCATCACTTTTTTCTTATCTGATCCTGTTATCTTTTCAGCTTTATCTGAAGGTGGAAAAAGTCCATAATTGATGCAATATTTGATAAAATCCACCGAAGTTTTATCTTTTGAAAGTTTACGATTGATCTTTTCAATATTTCTAACAGTAATTTTGTAATTATTATCCAATTTATTAAAACCAATTAGAAAATCGTTGGTGTTAATAGTGATAACATATATGATTAAAGCAGTACCATAATCGTAAATGGTTATGACGTTTATCTCGGTTACTCATCTGTTGGGTCGCCATCAGCTACAACAATTTCAGCTACAATCACAACAACATCAATTATAACTTCAACAACTAAAACAACATCAACTACAGTCACAACAACAACAAAAACCACAACATTAAGATCGTCAGCCCTACTGTTATTAATTGTGTGATTACTTATTTACCCACATTATCATCAGCATCATCATCTTTCTCTTTGATGGTTCTGTTGATGACGTCAGTGAAGAATTGGATGAAATCATTCTCGAACAATGGAACGCCAAGACGAGTGAGAGGTTTCAACAACCATGGTGCTGAAACTTTTGAAGAGTGATAATTGTGATCATTGTGACGATGATGATGTTGTTGACACTGATGATTATGATGACAAAGATGGTAATAAAAATGATTGGCATAAAAAGCTGAAAGTGCGATATGAATAGCCAGACAGAATTGAGAACAGTAGAACAATTAGAGAGAAGTGACCTGAACCAAAAAAGAAATAGAAAGAGAGAGAGAGAAAAAAAAAGAGAGAGAGATAGAAAGAGAGAGAGAGAGAAAGAGAGAGAGAGAAAGAAAGAAAGAGAGAGAGAGAAAGAAAGGGAGAGAGAGAGAAAAAAAAGAGAGAGAGAGAAAGAAAGAGAAAGAGAGAAAGAAAGAAAGAGAGAGAGAGAGAGAGAGAAAGAAAGAGAGAGAGAGAGAAAAAAGAGAAAGAGAGAGAAAAAAGAGAAAGAGAGAGAAAAAAAGAGAGAGAGAGAAAGAAAGAAAGAAAGAGAGAGAGAGAGAGAAAGAAAGAGAGAGAGAGAGCAAAATCCTCGGTGCCAAACTTTTATTAAAATTTGCATATCAGTATTTGTCGGTTGGTGGTGCATGTGATAATGTAGTTGACGGTGAGATTAGGGAAATTTGTGCTGAGTGGTGAACGCCGAAATTGAGTTTGTTCTAAATCTCATGACTGTCACTATTGTAAATTGTTTGACAAATTTTTTACTCATCCATGTTACAGCAACAACTGCTTCGTTGATAAAGTTATTAACACACTCATATGATACACTCTTTTGATAGTTGATAAAATTATTATTACAAACAATTGATACAATAGCGTAGCCAGACATTTGGGGGGCTTGAATTTAGGATCAGTTAGATTTTAAAGAAAAGTTGGCGATTTTTTTGGTTTTTTTTTTGTTTGTATTCACGATTATAAAAAAAACAGTGATTGTTTTTAAAATTTGACAAACATTAGAGTTGTAGGCCAGGCATGGTGACTTCGAAATTTCATCATATTCCTGTATGTAAGCTTTGACGCTCGTCACTACAGACCCCAATGTTATAACTTCAATAATCTCTATATTTCAAACAACAGTGTTGTAGTTTCCAACGATCAAGTTATTTTTATTCCGTAGGCTCGAGATTTCAAAACGTAAAAGTGGTCAAACATTTATTCGAATGCCAACAGTAATAGAAACACTAAACTAATCCAAGTAACTACATAAATCACAATTACAACTACACTTCAAACATCGCAACTAAAACCTCGCGATTCATTCGCTAATACACCAGATATTCTCACATTCCAAAATTTACAAATATAGCAAAGATAACAAAGATAACAAATAATCAAGATAACAAATAATATAGCGCAATTTTGCTATTGCAGCGGGTATTTTATTTAATATCAAATATTTTGTATTGCAGCGGATATCTCATTTTCAGTCGTTCATTTGAGTCTATTAACCCAAAAGATGTGAATAAAATATATCTTCGAATGTCGGAGTCCTGAAACAAACTTGAGCCAACGTTAAGATAAATTTTTTGTTAAATTTAACTTTATACTCAACCCCCCCCCCTCTTTGGCTACGCTTCGGAACAATAAATGAACACTGACACAAGAGAACCACTCCCAACGTTAACTTGTTCTGGAAAACCTTCTTGGCCATCCTGACGAAGAGGTTGTTGGGATTGTTGTGGGAGTCGATGGAGACTCCAAATCCCACGCTGGCTATCAGGTCCATTGTGAAGGCGTCACATGCGCTGGTCACGTGATGAAAAGGTGGTGACGATGAACATGGTGGTGAACATGGGGATGCTGACAAAGATGATTACGAGCTTCTTAGTAGTGAAATATTTTTATGAAAGTTTCGTAGGAAAGTAAAAGGTTATCTAGAAACACTAAAGGTTAAAGGTCAATTACTCTCTTCCAAAATTTAGAAAACTCAACAAACACGCACAAACATCGTACATGCTAAACGGCGCATCACACAAGAAGCATGTAATAGGCGGAGATTTTTTGTCATATTCGAAGCCGGTTAATGCGAAACAACACCAAGCGACCTTAACCATTAGACCATTACGCCGCCCTAACAGACGTTGGTTTATTTTTAAATCCTTGTGAAGTAAAATGAAGAAAAAAAAATGTAGATAATTTCACCTGTCGAAATCAAAAGTTCTTCTCATATCCGCCTCAACTTTCAAATTTTTGTGAAAAGTTTTGCAGCATTTGTTTATCTTGTCGGACATCTTGAAAACAAAAATTGAATGTCATCTATAGTGGAAAAAATACTCTTGAAAAATTACTTTACAACCGCTGCTATCATCTGCATTTTTCATCAGCAAAACATCAATAATCATTATCTATCATCATCGCCCTCATTTCATCAGTCATCATCATCGTGATCTTCACCGTCGTCGTTGTAATCATCAACACCATCATCATCATCGTTATCAACATCGTCATCACCACCATCATCGTCATCATTATCATCATCATCATCATCGTCATCATAACCTTCCTCATCTTGCCACTACTGAAGATGGGACTGACGACACTCCTCACATGCTTCCAGTGTTCATCAGTCAACGTGAACAAAATTTTGTCCAGAGGTGGAGCAAATAATTGGAGGTTCTGGTCACGGGGTTGGCGTTGGTGATGTTGGTTTCGATGATGACATTGTCGATGCCGATCATGATGATGATCAATCATATCACTGCCACTACTACTACTACTAAAGCAACAACAACTACTACTACTACTTCTACTACTACTAAAACAACAACAACTACAACTTCAATAACACCACTGTCTTCTACTGTTCAATATTGAAAAATGCTCTGTTATGCACTACGGACCAGGTAATAAAAAATGTCCACTGCACATAAATGGGATACTTCTTGCTAAATCTGAATCCGAGAGAGATCTTGGAGAGATTTACTCAAATAACTTAAAATGGAAAAATCAAGTCATCACAGCATCAAACAAGCAAACCAAATGCTTGATCGAATAAAAAAATCTTTTGGGGAATTTGATTATAAGCTGCTTTGTTATTTATACCTAACTTTTATTTGTCCATTGTTTGCAGTATCAGTTTGGTCCCCAGATCCAAAGGGTGGTAGCGAGGTGATCGAAAGAGTCCATCGCAGAGCAACAAAGTTGGTTCCATTTATAAGAAACCTAGCTTGCGAAGATCGTTTTGAAAAATTATGATTAACAACTTTGGTGGAAAGAAGAAAAAAGAGGAGATTTGATTCAGTTGTTTGAAATCATGCATAATTTGGGCAAAATTGATTTAAATAATCGTTTTAGCATAATCAAAACCAAAACGCGACGTCACAGTTTAAAATATTTTAAAGAGTTAACGAGACATAGAGGCAGAGAGAATTACTTATTCAATAGAGTGGCAAATACTTGGAACTCATTACCAAATGAACTTGTTAAGACACAATCAATGAACAAATTTAAAGCAGGCATTGATTGTTGGATGAACAACAATCAATCAACGAATCAGAATGGATAACTACTACTACTACTATTACTACTACTACTACTACTAATACTACTACTACTACTACTACTACTATACTACTACTATACTACTATTACTACTATTACTACTAAAACAACAACAACAATGACAACAACTACAACAACAACAACAACAACAACTATTACTACACTACTATACTACTACTACTACTACTACTACTACTACTACTAATACTACTACTACTACTACTACTACTACTACTACTACTACTACTACTACTATACTACTACTACTACTACTACTACTGCTACTAATACTACTACTCCTACTACTATTACCACTACTTTAATAACGATGATATTGATGATTAATATTTGTAACAATTAGTAACAAAATGATTAGGAAAGAGATGGGCCTCCTTGATCATGATCTGCTTCAAGATGGACGTGTCGTAGATGGTCATGAGGGGCTGCCTGCCGAAGTAAACTCTGGAAATGAAGTTGAGGATGGTGATGAAAATGATGATAATTATGATGATAATGATGATAAAACTTAACGTTGATTATGATTTAAATGATGATGAAAATTATGTTAATTACAATTTAGATGATAGTAGTGCAGATTTAATGGCATAAAGGACAAACAACTGTTGACGATGACGATGGTGATGTGTATGAAATTATCATTGATGAGGATGGTGGTGATGATACGATGACTGTTACGACCAAATCGACCCTTTTTAGTTCAACTGCGTTGATTAGTTAGACGTTGTTTTTTTAGTAGTTGGCTGACTTCCGAGTCTGTTAGCCATGTTGGTTTTTGTGATGATTGATTTTAAAACTTACTTTTTTCGTCCTTATGCAGTTTTTGACATTGAGAAAATTTTTAAAAAGAACTGGCACGCAGTTTCTTATTTTTCATTAATGTAAAAACCTGATACTAAATGTATCGAAGGTATACTGTGTGATGTGAATGTTGTGATGATATCAGCAACCGTGATGATGATGATGATGACGACGATGATGACGACAACGACGATGATGATGATCAAAGTTTCATGACACATCATGGTGAATGTATGGTGATGTTGAAAGTTGGCAGTCGCAACCTACCCGTGAACAGGTCCGTACTTTTTGATCATCTCAATGTCAAATTTCACCATACCCTGAAAGAGTAAACAAATGATTGAAGGAAGGAATGAATGAGTGAAAGAATGAGTGAATGAATGAATGAATAAATGAATAAAAAAGCAAACCATTTTATAAAGTGACCAAAAGTTTCCAAGGCCGGGCAAGGGAGTTGGACCTTTGATGCCCAGCTTGGTAAATGTGTCGAAGGTCCATGTTAGGTACCTGTTTGACGTCATCAGTTATTCATTTACCACTAAATTAAACATAATTAATAATTAATGACAGCTTATAAATGCTTGGGTACTCACAAGCTGGCGATGGACTCTCATATAATTTAGTTTCAGTTCATTTTCTACGATCTGCGAGCACATGTTATATATATATGTGTACTGGCCACATTGAAATTTGGGTCGGTTTTGTTGGATCACACATCATATATATATATTATATATATATATATTATAAAAGAATTTTGCCCATTTATATAAATATATAAAATGCGTGATTCACCGAAACTGACTTAAACCTTTATGTGGCTCTTCAAAAAGTTCGCCTGCCTCCGATATGATGTTGTGATGATGAGATGAAAACGTTGAAAAGACCGAACGTAGCGTTAATTTTGGGAAAGTTTTTTCATAACGACGAAATAAAGATGATTCTGTTTAATACAATTATGTTATACATTCATGTAACACCTGTTTGTTACAAATTTTCGTTATCGCTGGAGAAACATCTACAAAAATAACAAAGAATTTCGTTCAAGAATTTGTCGTTGAATTTTTTCCAGCTGAAATTGTGCTTCTTGAATGTTTTGTGAATGCCTTTATGATTATTTTTATTTGCAAAGCCTAAATTAAATACAATATCATTCTTAATAGTTTGGTTAAATTGACTGAAAGTCAAAAGCCTCCTACTAATAATCAATCATTTAGCCTTTAGCAATGTTATTAGAATGATTTCAATAAAATACAAACTTGTAGTAGATGAGGAGTGAGAGGAGAAGCGCTGCTGTTATGACTGCCCACTTTGAAGACATCCAACCAACATTTTCATCGTTAATTAACGTACCAACATGTAAATCGTTCCCACTAGACATTCTGTTCTTGACAAGCGTTCGATTAAAAACTGATTTGAACCGGCGAAAAAGTAAATTTTATTTGCCAATTTGAGTAGGTGAACCTTCGAACGTCGGCAAATCGAATGAGATAATTCTTTAAATAGAAACAGATGTCAGCTAGTTGTGTTTTATGTCTCAACCTCTACATCGAGCAAAGCCATCTAGTCTAAAAAAGTTAAAAAAATTTGTTGCGCAATCAATTGACAGGAGACATTAAGCATACGAAATCACGATGTTTTGTATTTTGTATAATTGCGGGTATGACAATCGCAACTCTTGCTTCAAATTTTTTTTCATTCACTTCTGCCGCAATTTATTAATTTGCTTGCGTGGATTAACTTAATACTTGAAGTAAAACGTGTTACAACGAGATGCAAAACTTGATCAACGTTAAGAGCTTACGTGGTCATATGTACAAATAATTTTAATTAATTTATTGCAAATTTTTCGGTAGCTTATTTTTTTTACAACACAATTTTGGTTGATCTGATTTTCGTTAGTTAACTATTTCAATGTCCCACCACCGCCTTCGAAGCAACGATGATGAGTGAACCAACAAACCAATGTCCCGGACTAGAACTTAAAAAATAAACACAATGATGCTGTGCGTGTTGTTATTATTATTATTGTTATTATTACATTAAAAAATACAATAACGACATCAGCAAAGACGACAACAAAGTATGATTCAAAGGAGGAAAGGCCAGGGGCTGTCACCAGGGGACCGTCGCAAAAAAGGTGCCTCTACAGAATGATGTTGCAATTTTAACGTGGTCACCAGCATTTTTGAGAGGCCTGATAGTCTGTTCGGTTAAGTCTGTCTGGTGCTGTTTAGCTGAAAAAAAAACTATTGAAAAGTTGTGTCGGTCGATAATGGCGTCAAATAATTCAATGTTTGTGAACATGAGTGTTCTGTCCTTAGCATCAAATTTGAACTTCTAAATAAATAGATGAATCGATGTAACATCCACTTTTAAGTTTAATAGTTTCAGTAATTTGAGACATTTTTCAACAAATGTGCTTCTTGTTAATTACGTGTTTTGTTTGCTTTTGAAAATGTTTTGTATTTTCAGCTTAATTACTTAATTACGTTTATCAATTTTCGTGATAAATTAAAAATTTCTATTAGATATATTCACTTCTCGATATTTTGCAAGATTATATTGTTAATACGAACTTCTAAATGTCACACATTTAAAATTCAATCAAATGATATTAATTGCAGTTTGCCGTTTAAACTTTCATACAAATTATAAAAACTAAAAAAAAAAAAATCTGAGAACATGTGTACGACCTAATTACACTCAGACTGTCGCTGCAGTAACCATCCCTCGCTTCACTAACCATAAAAATTCGTAACTAATAAAAAACTTTATAAATTCAGCATGTGTTAATAACAGAAACATGAACTACGGACTGCATCTGAAGTGTTGCTGTCATTCATTGTAAACAGAACTACACACAGAGCAGTCTTGAAATTTGAATGCTTCCAAATAAGGACGATGTTTGGTGACATCCAGTGTTACAAGGGGTTCAGTTGTGAACCATATTAAATACGGATGTGAGCAATGAAAGTTAACAATCCCGACATTCTGCGTGTATTTTTACACGGTGCAACCTACTGAAATTATAATGTACACCAAAATTTCGGTCCGTTAAACAAAATGTTGTGAAATTAATTCAGCGCATAACGTACGACTATATTCAGACAAAAGTGATTAAAACAATTAAACTAACCCATTGAGCAAGCAGACATAAACATTCTTCATGTTCCATCTTCACGCACATACAGTGCTCTTTAGAAATTTTGAATTAAATAAATAACCTAACTTGTTTTCAGTTTATTTTCTTGAAAATTATGTTTGTGACAAGTAAATCATATAAAGCTCTGTTTCTAATATAAATAATGAATTTTACTGATCATCAAAGCCCCGTCATCTTTATAAAGCGTTCTAACTGACATGTGAGTCATAAAAAAAAGTACATTAATATAATATATATATATATATATATATATATATATATATATATATATATATATATATATATATATATATGCGTGCATATGTATATATATGTGTGTGTGTTTGTATGTATGTAACTGTGTGTTTGTATGTGTGCATTTGTATGTCATTAAAAAGCAACAAATAGTTTAAATCAGTTGACTGATTAAACGTTGTAAACATCTGAATAAATCATGTAAAAGATATTATGATCACTTTGATAAATGATACGGCAACTTAATCAGCACAATGTGATTGGAAGCTGGCAATGATAACATAACGTGATGATGGGGCTGGCGTTTTTGAGCGACAATGGTGAATTTATTGTGAGGATGGTTATAAAGGCAATAATAATCAGGATGATCGAGATGATGACCACGATGATGATGACGACGATGGTGATGATGATAATGATGACGACGGTGATGAAGACGATGATTGCCACTTCTCTCATCTCTCTTCAACCTTTAATTTTATGCCATTGATATTTTTTATGGAGAACTTTTCAAAAACAGGCGGGATCTGAATTTGTTATTTGAATTCACTTTTAAGTTGATTAATATTTAAAAGAACTTATTAATTATCACTATTTGCATCATTATTATTATTATTTTTGACGTCATCATCATTCCAGCTATCAACAACAAACAACAACACTGTACAAGATGGAGGAAAACATTAACGAGCTTGCTCTCTTTGTAATTCACGTGGTTTAATGTAAAGATTTAGATAAAGTCAAGTTAGCGATAATGCTGGTTGATGATTTTAAAATTTGGGTGAGTGTGAAAGAAGAAAAACACTAATGTTTGGATCCGCCTAAATCTACGGGTACAGGGTTTGAAAAAACTTGCCAACACTAACATCGGTACCACCGCTATCGCTGACCCGCGTTCATCGTCTGTAGCAAATTTTTCCATTTTTATCGCCTATAAAGTTTCATGGTCAAAGTTTGTCGGCATCAGTGATTGGAAACAAGCAACAATCCAAACGATGCCATACATCAATTATCCAGAAAAGAAAGAGGATGGCAAAAATCATCAATCCAACTTACGTCGGTTTCTTCAGAAACACCAAACCGGAATTTTCTGATGAGGTGGACAACGGCCATCTGATTTCCCATTTGGCTAGTCTCATGCCCACACAATTTCTTGGACCAGCTCCGAAGGGTATGAATCGCATGGGGTCTACAGTGTTGACCTTCCAATTATCTTCAGAGAATCTGTCGGTAGGTGGTAGGTGGTGGTGAGGTGGTGAGGATGATGATTAAGATAACAAAGGTGGTGACGATGATTACAATGATGTCCTTGCCTTTCCGGGTTGAAGACGTGAGGTTCGTGCCAGTAATCAGGGTCACTGTGAAGGAGGTTGATGGGGATGCCTACAACCATGCCTTCGAGGTGGGTACGATGATGACCATTGGGATATGACAGTGATCAAAATAATGATGGTCAATTAGTTTTAAGTAACTTGTTACAATGAAACAACAATGAAACCTTTAGGAATAAACAACCCGTTGATGGTGACGTCCTGTGAGGCGACCCTGTCAGCCCTGTGTGCAACGAACGTTCAATTGGTGTTCCTACTCTTACATTACTTGCTTTTTTGACAGCTCATTTGTTGAAGTTTAATTTATTCACATACCTGTTTACTGACTAATTTAATAATCAATTCGATCATCTGACCTGGTGGCAAAAGGAAACATTCTGAGAGTTTCATTGAGGCACATGTCCAGGTAGGTTAGTTGTTTGATTGAATCGTATGTCGGATTCTTAGATTATTGATTGATGGATTGAATGATGGATTGAATTGTCATTTTTTTCGTGTTGTATAACAATAACTTTCAAAACTCAAAAAACACACAGCGCAAAAAGCGCATCATGCACATAGCATGTCAAAGACGCGGAGATTTCATCGCAATCAAACTTTACCTCCACAACGCAAGACCAAATTCTTTCTCTCTATACTCACACCATCTTGCAGAAAATTTTTACCAGTCGATTGTTGGTTGATTGATTAATTTATTCAACAAACAACCATCTATAGGATAAATTAATTATTTCCAAATTAGTTAACTCTTGAGGGGGTTAGTTCAAAAACAAGACCACAGCCTTCTCAATTAGAAATCATTTTACAAACAAACCTCATTCCCAATGATCTGAACGACCTCGTTGAACAGTCTTTCTTGATGTTCTTGGTGGCAGGCCAAGTTGTAACACAGATAGGAAAGAGCTGCGGACACCGTCTCAAAACCGACCAAGAAGAATTGCAAACTCTGAGCCAACAAGTCTTCGTCTGAGAGGCCTACGAAGAATATGATCGGGACGATGTGATGATGATTATAACGAAGACAATGATGATGATTTTTAGTAATGATGATCTTTCTTGATGATGATGATGTTATTGATGGTGATGATGATCAATGTTACAATAGAAACAACAACGATGCAGACCTTTAGGGTGCGCCGACGAATCATTCCAGGACATATCATTTTTAGGTTTGTAATCAGCGTTATTATCATCATCATCGTCATCATCATCCTTATTATTTTTATTATCATTATTTCTTTTGAGATTTTCATCATTGGCACTTGCACGTTGAGCATCGATAAGCATCTGCAGAAGGTCCAGGTCTTTCTGTGGCTAGTGCAACATGTCAGACATCATCATAAACCATCACCATCATTACCACATAATTTTCTGACGTCATCATTATTTATTTATAACTAGTTTCATTTTCTTCATGAGCCTAATCATCATCATCATTATCCTCATCATCTTTATCTACTTCATCATTGTCACCATCATTTTGTCATCATTGTCACCATAATGAAGATGATGACTGATAATAAAGAAGAAGAAGATGATGATGAAGATTATGATGAAGATGATGGTGATGATGAAGATAATGATGGTAACAAAGAAGAAGATGACGATGTCCGTTATCTTGATTGCTCATTGTTAACAACAAAAATAACACCAACAACAACTTTATCATCAAAAACATCAACATCAATAACAACAGCACAATATCAAAAAACAACCACTAGCAGCACACCACTACTACAGTTGTTGTTTGGGTGTTTCGTTATCATCATTGTCAAAGTCACCACCACCAACAACAACGTTTGCAATCGGTATAATCTGTATAAATCGCTAACTCCATCAGCTGTATCGTCATCTTTTTGCTTGATGGTCCTCTTGATGACGTCAGTGAAGAAGTGGATGTAATCATCCTCAAACAATGGAACGCCGAGGCGAGTGAGAGGTTTCAACAACCAGGGTGCCACGACTTTTGGGGGTAGTCATTATCATTTTTATGATGATGATGATGATGATGGTGGTGGTGATAATGATGATGTTGAAGATGATTGTGATGATAATATTGATCGTAAAAATGATATTAAAAATGATTAGAGAAAAGGACCAGAAAAGAGCAAAACACAAGAGTTTGAGTAAGAGCACGGTTTGCATCTGAGGTTATTCGGCCTTAAAAATGATGTCATTTCATCTGCTCCTCAAACTTTAGGAGACAATGATTTGCAGCGATGGCAGCTGAAATATTGGAATCACTTCCTGTTTAGTCCGAAGACATAACTTTAGTTAACGGTTTTTTAAATTTTGAAACAGTAGTATTTGAAACTCGTATGCTGATTTGACAGTTGATGATGCATGATGTAATAATATAGTTATGAGTGAGTATTGAGAAATTCGGGAGGTGAAGTTAAAGGTTGGATAAAATAATCAGATGGTTTGAACTCATTCAATTTGTTCTAAGTTTTATGTCTGACATGTTTGCAGCTTCTTTGGCAAGTTTTTAATTTACCCAGACAACAGTAAAAAATCTTCCTTTCAGATTATTTTTGCTTCCACTGGACCAGTCGAAAACGATAATAGGAGTGAGATCCAACTACATGATACAGTAATTCAATACAATCAATGATATAAACAGTTGATAAAATGATAAAACACCGACACTTTAAAACGAGGCCCAATGTTAACTTGTTCACAATCAACTTCCTGGCCATCCTGACGAAGAGATTGTTGGGATCGTTGTGGGAGTCGATGGAGACTCCAAATCCCACACTGGCTATCATGTCCATTGTGAAGGCGTCGTATATTCTGATCACGTGATACAATGATGATGACGTTAAATATGGTGGTGGTGGTGAAGATTATGGTGGTGATAAAAATGGTGAAAGTGCAAAAACGATGGTGAACAACAGACGGTTGGTGAAATATTTTGGTGAGAGATTTGTAAAAGAATTAAAAATAGACTAGAAACAGATACAAATCTTGATTAATTTTAAATTATCAAATTTAGGGTGCCTACACTTAAACCCGCAATACTTGACCCCGCCACTCGGTCCTGATCAAACTTTAATTATTGTTCTCATTATCATTTTTATTAGCATTATTATTATTAATATCATTATTGACGCTAATCATTAAATAACTTTCAAATGAATCAACAACAGACAAATAGCATATGTGACAGGCGAGGACTTCTTTGCATTAAAATCAAGTTACTAAAACAGCAGAACCAAGCATCCTTAACATTATAACATTCGGCCGCCCATAAAAACACGATATCTGATGAAACAAAGACATAACAGAAAACAAACAAAAACATGACCAAAGATAAACAAAAACCATTCTTAGAAGGATGAGTAGTTATGTTAAATAAAAGTTTTTGTAGCCGAATAAAGTAAAATAATTAAAAAATGTTAATATTCGATATCGAGTGTCGTCGGGACTTACTGGCCGGGATCAAGTGCAGTGAGATTAAATGCATGCAGAGCCAAAACATTACATCATTCGTTATTTAAAGTGAGTGAAGATGAATAAATGAATCTGGGTAATAAATTGAAATCTCACCTTTCCAAATCAAAAGTTCTTTTCATATCAGCCTGCACTTTTAAATTTTTGCAAAGAGTTTTGCAGCATTTGTTTATTTTACCTGTCATCTACAAAGACGAAAAAAATTGACGACTTTATAAATTAATTTTTTAGCAGCTTCATCATTATCTACATTCAGTGGCAGATCTAGACAACGTCGACGAGGTAGCAAAATTTGTAAACATCTTTAAATTTTACTGGGAGCTAAGAAGTTAACCAAATGTTCGCTATTGTGGCCAAAATTAGGCTGGCGACCTTTATATCGTTTATTACGCCAATTTCGGCTGTCCATTTTGTACTTTTTAAAACTGAGTTTAACTGACTTAATACAAACACTGCTCCCAACCGGGACGGGAGGGACCACGGCACCTCTGGATCCGCTACTGTCTACATTATCAGTCATCATCATCGTGGTCATCATCATCGTCATAACCTTCCTCATCTTGCCACTACTGAAGATGGGACTGAAAACACTCCTCACGTGCTTCCAGTGTTCATCTTTCAACAGGAACAAAAAATTATCCAAAAACGGAGGAAATAGGCCAGTATTCTGATTATGTTGTTGTTGTTGATGGTGATGTTGATGCTATTGATTTTTATGGCAATGTTGATATTGTCGGTCATAATGATGACAATGTAGATTATGTTTTTGTTGTTGTTTTTGTTGAAGATGATTATGATGATAGTGATGAAGATGAGGATAATGGTAAGGACGCTGTTGTGATGGGATGTTGATATTATTGATGTGAGGTTGACGGTTAAGAACAATCAAAAATGATCGAATGATGAAAGCATTAATAAAAAAATTTTTCTTCATATAATAAGTATTATTGTTATAATCGTCGCCATGATAACATATATATTTTTTCAACAACTACTACTTCTTCTACTACTACCACTACCACTACTACTACTACTTCTACTGCTACTACTATTATTGCTACTACTTTAATGATGATGATGCTGATGATTACAATGATGATATTGATGATTAATATTTGTAACAATTAGTAACAAAATGATTAGGAAAGAGATGGGCCTCCTTGATCATGATCTGCTTCAAGATGGACGTGTCGTAGATGGTCATGAGGGGCTGCCTGCCGAAATAAACTCTGGAAATGAAGTTGAGGATGGTGATGAAAAATTTAAGTGCAGGGTAATGTTTATGGTGCTGCCTACCAACCCGTGGACAGGTCCATACTTTTTAGTCATCTCAATATCAAACTTCACCATACCCTGTACGGGTGAATGAATGAATGAATGAATGAATGAATGAATGAATGAATGAATGAATGAATGAATGAATGAAAACACTAGAAACTTCAGGTTTGTTAACACCAATTATTTGAAACCTTATTAAAGCCTGCCTAACCAAATAATTTAATTAACTCTAAATACTAAAATTTTTGCGTCAAGAGCTTCATCCATTTATTTGATGATTCAAATTAAACGGACTTAAATTTGACTTAACATGTTTATCAGTTGAGCTTATTGATGATTAAAATTATTAGAAATTCAATTTTCAAGCCAAGAGTGATGTGTTCTGTGCGTCTTAATGGAGCATTCCTTCCCATTGTTTGTATTACACGCTTCAAAATTCAATACAAGATTTCAAAAATCAAAAACCTTTCTAATGCATCTGCGTGAATAGCGCCACATAAATACTAAATCCGTAAAATCAATTTCTTGATTTACTAGTTGATTTTAAACGACAGCCACAACAGCTACAACAATAATAATAATTATTATTATTATGAAATCTCTTTTGTTATTTATTTCATTAAAATAATAAAGCAGACCATTTTATAAAGTGACCAAAAGTTTCCAAGGCCGGGCAAGGGAGTTGGACAAAGTTGGGCAAATTTTGGTTGTTACTTAACATAACATGGGGATTAAGTCGTTTGCTATGAAAGTGTTTAAGAGGGGGTGCCACGAGAAAGTCAA
This sequence comes from Helobdella robusta, assembly GCF_000326865.2. Lineage (NCBI taxonomy): Eukaryota > Metazoa > Annelida > Clitellata > Rhynchobdellida > Glossiphoniidae > Helobdella > Helobdella robusta. The sequence goes on along the minus strand of NW_008705398.1, from coordinate 2,438,529 downwards.
AACGTGGTTCCTTTGTGTCACGGGATATTCGGACGCCCGTCAAGTTAGAGGCGTTAGTTATACGTTCAATGGTTTTCATGCATAAATTAGAATGATATTATATATATATGATTAAAAGCACATTATCTATAACTGGCATATAGCGTTAAAGGGTTTGTAGGGGAGTATTGTAGAGATCAAATATTCATTTATTAACTATCTCATATATTAATTTTTAAAGATCATTGCAATTTTCAATGTTACCTAATCTATGTTAATTTTTATGTCTTTGCTTCTCTCTCGATGTCTTTCACCTTTTTCCTGATAGCATGTAAACGAAACGGCTCGGGATTTACGTGGGAATAAAGATAATATTTTATTACGCCTGAATTGTGTTTGTTTTATTTATTTTTTATTTTAACTCACAACAAGGTGTCTTGTTAGTAGCATAAGTTCGTACTAACAGGTTATTAGCATATGTGCTGCTATCGTAATCCATTTTTTGACACACTTCCACTTGTATTCATGCCAACTTTACAGCCAATGAAATAGCGCTAAAGGGTCATTATCATATGTGCTGCTAGCATATTTTTAGCTAAAGAATAATTAGCATGTGTGCAATTAAAAGATTATTAGCATTTTACGTGTGTTCCATTAAGCTCTCGAAATCCATCTCTGCCCCTTGTTTTCAAGGAACAAGGCACATGAAATGCAATAGCTTGGTAACGTCGGGTGATCGTAGCCCGGCTAAACAAAGAAACGTTGCGTATACCTCATATCTAGAATATAATGACATATAGTGACGTGTATAAAATGTACTTAGTTTCAAAATAAAGCATGAAATCTTAAGCTACGTAAGCTACCATTGTCTACGTTCACAATAGAATTAATAATCATTATTATATTCTCATTTTTTACTTGCATTCTTGAAATTGTTTATGCCAAACTTCAAATTCGCGTTTTGATAAAAAAGAATAATTATAGAATCACTTATTACTTAATTAAGTTATCGCTTAATATTTTAAAGTCAAACCGTTCCATTCGATCTAATCTGGAACATTAGATCGAATGGAACCAAAACTCTAACCGCAGTCATGTTCGAACCGAAACTCTTACCTTGGATCCATAAACAAGGAAAGAAATTAATACATTTTTACATCTATGTTTAGATCTAACCAGATCCGAATTTTCCAAATAGAGTTCAATTTCTATCTCAAATTCAAAAAATGATGATAAGCCAAAAACACGTAGACTTCTTAGAAATACATAAGCCGCCCAGGCACGCTCTTGATATGTTTTATTGAATATTAGTTAAGGTTTTAAATTTATACATGGATGTTGTCAGTGGCGGATCTAAGGGGGAAACCATGTTTCCACCGTTGGGAGCAGCGTTCTCATAAAAAGTCAGTTAATTTCAACTTTTAGACAGAAAAACACCCTTTCTAAGCATAAAATGCTCCCAAAAAGCCTAATTTTAACAAGACTAGCAAACATTTGGGTTAATTAATTGCCACCCGTCAAATAGAAAAAATGTCTACATTTAAAAAATTTTGGCTTCCAGCCTACATTGTCTGGATTCTATACTGAATGCTGTTAAATATACTACGACAACATGTTACGTGCTGGCAATAATAATAAGTTAAAATCCTTAAAAAATTTCAAGTTTATTGAAATAATTCTAATACAAACTTATAATAGATGAAGAATGACAGGAAAAGCAGGGTTGTTATAAGTGTCCATTTTGAGAGTATCCAATCAGGAATTTCATCTTGAACTAAGGAATACAAATCATTCTCAACATTTCCACTAGACATTCTTGCCACGTATTCGATTTGGAAAATATTTTATTTATCCAAACGTCGACCAATTGAACGAGACAATTTTTTAAATAAAAACGGAATCCGAAATTGTTAGTACCTTATATACTCATGTCTCGATTGTGAAGTATTTAAAGTTGCATTTTGACAGATGACGCTAAACTTAAACTTGTCTTGAAATAAGATGATAACCAGTGCGCTTTTGTACCCAACCTATTTTGTCGCGACTTGAAAAAATAAGTTGTTCATCATGGTTATATATAAAATAAACATTTTTCGTTATATAAAGTGCATAGATTATTGTTTAATTAATTGAAACTATTTTTTATTTATAGATTTTTTCACTGATCTATAATAAAATGTTCATGTTATAATTTAAAATTGAGTGCTGCAATTCATTGTTCATCACATATAATGTTCATGTTATAGCACAACAATATAATTTATATGAACATTATATAATAAAGATAATAATAATAGTTATATTTTTATATATAGTAAATTTAATGATTAATAATTATTGTTATAATAATGAATCAATTTATAACTTTATTGTGTTCAATATTTTAATGGAAGCAGGATGACGTCACTCTTTATTTATAACCCGTTAATGGAACCTTCACACCCCACCCTCCCCCCACAATAGGGATGATGATTGGTTGATTGCACGCAAGAGTTAGGTGACTTGATGATTTCTTGGTCAACCTTCGATTACTACAACTCAATTCCTATTTTGAAATTCTGCGGTCGTAATCTTTTGATTCTGGTAAAATTTTCCACCGTTCTAGATCAATTGTGTTTTACATGTAGTAGTTTAAAAACAGCACCTAGTCCGGTCACTCATCAAGCAGCGATCGTGTCACTGTGTGATACAATAATTATTATTGATACAATTGAATCCAATGTGATTTGATGAAATTCTTCTTGCAAATTTGTGACATTTTGTGACAATGAGGGATCGATTTTGGTAAAATCGGATGTAACACCCCGTTCTGCACTTTTTGTTGCACTTTTTCAATTTCTATCTTGAGTTAATAAAAATTTTGTTAATATATTTTTATCAAAAAAGGCATTGCAATTTTATGCGTGATCAGAAATTTGTTTTCCGTGCACGGTACGTGTTTGCTCAGATTTAACGCTACTAGATGTAGTTGATTTGAGTTTTCAACCATTTCCCGTGTTATTGGTAATTTGCATGGACCTTCTAAAATGGCAACTTTCAAGAGAAGCAGGGTCAAAAATTTGTGACAGGGAAAGAAGGGTCAGCAAAAGAGTATGACATCTATATATATATATATATATATATATATAGAATATTCTATATATTCTATATATCTATATTTTATATATATATATAGATAAGGACAATATTCAAGCATCTTAATTTTTACATATATGTATTACACTGTGGTACATGCATGTATATCTATATATTGGTAGGTACATAGAAGTGCAAAATGCCAAAAAATTACACAATGTGTATATCTTTTAATCAATTTCAATCTAAAATTTTTTTTAAATTTAAATTTTATAAATTAGTTAATCTATTAAATGTTTAGAACCAAAATATCCAACATTTAGATTAATTTACAAACTGTTATAAATTATAAAAATGCGCAATTGAAAAGTTTTTCATAGTTTTGTTTTTTTTTTGGGAAATTTCGTCTTTCAAGAGTTTCTATATTTAGATTTTTTTAGTTTATATTTCTGGTTTTGAGGTGCGTGGAGCGTGTTTTGAGATAATTTTTGTTATTATCATCGACGAGAAGATCGTGAGGTTTTTAAAATTTAATCATGTTTTGACAATGTAGGTAGAGTGAGTTAAGTTAGTGCAGAACAACCTGTTTTTTATATAATTTCATTTCTATTTATTTTATTTTATTAGTTAGTATATATCTTGTATATGACATGTCATCATATACTATATGACATATACATAGTATGTTTATATAACTTGTTAATTTGTATAATTAATAATATAAATAATATATTTTATAATTTATGATTATTATATAATTTATTTTATTTTATAATTTATTAATTTTTAAATTTAAATTAGTTGAAATTTAAAAAAAAATTAATATAATTAACATTTTAATCAATAAATTAAAAGTTGTATTAATTGTTTGAATATAATTAATTAAATTAAATATATTTTTACTTTTAAAAGATTTAGAATTTTTAGGAATTTTCAACAGCTCAAAAGAGCTTCTCCAATCAAAACCAACTTATTAGAAATTATATTTTTCAACTTGTGTATTGTTGCAATGTGCTATGTAGAGGTGCAGAAGTTTGAGGAGAAATATCTAGATGAAGTAAATCTTTACATCGATACACACTTTGGTTGCCAGTTCGAGATTTTTTACTACAACTCTGTTTGTATCATCAAATTTTTAATCGATGCAGGTCTGCTTCCAATTTGATCATGTTATTTATTATAACTAATATGCTCATAAAATACAAATATATAAAGATATAAACTTGATAAAAAATAAACTTACCAAATAGTGACTGTCACCTTAAATAAAATAAAAGTAAAAAATATGGTAGAGTAAAAATGGTAGAGGTATGGTAAAGGAAATTAGGTCAAGGGATTCAAAAAAAAATTTCAACTTAAAGAAGGTAAAACTGAAATAGACAAATTGCTTTTCATTGGTCATCAATCCTCTTGTTTGTGTAATAATCATATAATTGTATGAATTTCATCTTTTGTTCTGAGAATTTACCCATTCTGGTCGGTTTTGTGAACATTCAATATTTTTGCATGACATCTCCTTCATTCATCTACAGCCACAAATTCAATATGCAACAAACTCAATAAAAAGCAAATTTTTTCTGGTGCAACACTACCAAGATCCTGCAAAATTTTTACTCAGAAATTTGAGAATTTCATTAGCAAGTGTCTGCCCAGTCACATAATTTAATGTTGAATGACTATTTAAGAAGAATTGTCAATATCGATTGATCGTGGCCCCAACATGCACGTGTTGCATCATACTCTGCTTATTCAATGTTTTCAAACTTCACAAGCTGTTTTTATATATCCTCTTTATTCATAGGCACAATTTTTTTTTTTATTATATAATAGAGGGCGCCTCAGTTGCTTTGCTTGTACTGGCGCTTCACAGCTGACATTATTGTTATTATTACTACAGACTGACTTTTTAATTTATATCCTACACTGGCTCAGTCCTGCTTCCAATTTATTTGCATTGTTCTGCTTGTTCCCCACCTGTTCTGATGGTTGTCATAGCCAACCCCTATTTTATTTTTACACTAACTAAAAAATTTAATTTGGCTGACAACCTTATTTTTTACCACTGTGTGTTATGCCTTCAATCCACCGCATTTCCTGTTTCTTTCATTCTGTGCCATATTTTCTATTGTCTTTTTTCATCATTTTGCTGTTTAGTGTTGGATTGGTGGCTGGTGAATGAATCAGTAAATAGATTTCAATTCAATCTTTGGATCGAAAATTGTTGTTAGTTGTGCCGCCAATAATCAGTTCAAAATATCTGCTGAGATTGAACAGAAAGATATTTTTTGAGCATTGTTTATTTTTCATATTTATTTAAAAATAATTCTAGTATATTTATATGTTAAATTCTGATTGAAGATGCAGTGAAAGCTCTGGAACATGGGGAAATAAAACTGCGAGATGGGTCCACACTTGAAATGAAGAAGTGGAATGGTGAAAATAATTTATCATCAACTGCAGAATGGGTCTTGCTAAGTGTAGGCAGTCATTTTTCCAATGGAAGCAGTCCACACCTGACAACATTAGAAAGTTCATCCAAATATTGTTCAGACTTGGATTTAAAATCTGATCCCCTACCTGGAATACCTTCTGCTGATTCAGTTGAAACATGTTTTGTGAGATTTTCGGCTTCTATCTTACAAATAATTGGCATTTTAGTTATTGTTAGTATAATTAATAAATAAAACTCTAAATTTGATGTTTTTCCCTTTAACACCAGGAAAGGAAAATAAAATTTGATCCAAAGTTCACCAATTTGATCAAACACTGCACACCGAAACTTACAGAAAAATTTAAATTTTTGTCTTTGAATCATGCTGATGGGACCAATGAGCTGATAGTCAAATGTTCATCCCCAGTGACAGACTACCAACTCGCTCAGAACTTTCAAAATTTTTGCAGACACAAAAGAGTGCCAGTGGGGAAAAAATCCATCATAGAGTTCTTAAAGAAGGAAGAAAATGAACTGAAAAAGATCAGAAAGATGAATGATGGTTTGGTTGACATCAGGGAGTGCCTGCAACTGCAGGATGATGTTTGCGCATTTGATATTATGGCCATTGGAAGTGATGAAGATGTGGGTGAATTGAAAAAAATGTTGGAAGATACAGTTCATAGGGTACGGTGTCAGGATAAGGAATTGTGCTCTATTGAATCAGTGAATAACTTTGAATACATTGTTAAAGGACTTGAATCTGTCCATGGGTGTAAAATTGATTACAAGATTCTTGATAAAAAAAGTTTGTTTTAATATTGTCAACTTTAAACTCTTTTAGACCAGTTGAATCAGTAGATAGTTGCATTTTTATTTAGTGAGCATGAAATTTATCTGCTCATGTTTTAGTTTTATAATTAAAACTGAGTTTGTATGAACAAATATCTCAAAATGTCTTTCTTATAATGCTTATAGATTTTGAATGTATACTTTTACAGATTATGATGGTCCAGTGAAGGCCAAAGGTATCATAGGTTCAACTAATATATCAATAATCCAAGCTCCCATCCAAGACGAAAAAGTAAATATCATTCTAAAATTTTCTTAAAATATTCAATGAAATTATTTTTAGTTGTTTTATTTTCGGTACTTTTCAATTTACTAGTTTTCTAATTAAATAGGACCAAAAAATTTGTTTCAACGTGATAACACGCAGGTGAACATAATTGTCAACTCTGTACCGAAATCACTCAACCTCAGTGAAGGTGATATATCTAATTGTCTATTGGAAAAAGCTGGGCCCAAATTGCAAGAAGAATGTAATAAGTTTAAAAACTCTCAAATAGATTTGATTGGAGAAACGAGCAGTTATGGGCTTTCATGCAACAAAGTATATCACTGCTTCTGGAAATTTAAATTAAATACAAAGCCAAAAGATGAGGTTAGAACTATTTTTGGTTATTTAATTTTTAACATTAATTAAACTTACAGAATAAATAAAAATTTATGAAGTTTTGATTTTTTCATTAGATTTTAGTTAATTTATTTTAGAATTGGTATGTAATTTTTATATTTTCTCTTTTGGTAATTTGAATGTCTTGAAAACAGGAACTCCATAGAGCAATTAAAGATTGCTTGGAGAAGGCAAGTGGAGACAAATTTCAATCAATAGTATTCCCTCCACTGGGCTGTGGTGGCTTGGGAATGCCTTCTGATCTGGTCGCTTCTACATTTTTTAAAGTCTTTCAACGATTTTTAAAAAAAAATCCAAAAACAACTCTTGAGGATATTAGAATTGCCATCATAAATGACAAAAATGAAAAGACTCTCGAAGTGAGTTTCAACAATTAGCATAATGGTCGTTATTATTATTAAACCATATCATCAAATCATATTAACACATGTATGTCATTAATACATTTCTGAATTTCTACTATCCATATAAACCCACATCGAAGCTGCAAGTCATATTTTTGTAAAAATTTTCAAATTCGCATTGGCGTAATTGAAATCGGTTGCCGGCAACAATACAAAATATTTTCTCGTTATAAATTTAGTTTGAGTTTTTTGTGATGAAATGTGTTCGTAATGACTTGTGCAACATTTTTTTCGACCTGACGACAAATTAATTTATTATATGCAAGCTTCAATTTCTCAATTATTGGTCACATCCAAATACTTGAAAAAGAAATTTAGTTTTGCAGTTGTTTGAGCGGCGCGATGATGTAACGATAAAGTTCCTGAAACTGCTATTGTAGTGACTGGATTAGATTGCAAAGTGATCCCCACCTATAACATGCAATGTGTATGATGCGTTGTTTTACATGTTTTTACAGGCACTGTGTGTTTGTTGCTGATACCTCTGAGAAATATTGAAGAGAGGATTGTAATGTGTTAGGGTTCAAACTTTTAGCTATTATTGTTATTATTTTATATCGCGTACTATGCATAGCTTCAGAGGCGTTTGGAGAATCAATGACTTTTGACGTTTCCGTAGGCCTGGATAAACAAAAAGTTCTTTAATCGTTTCCTAAAAAGTTTGATGGTTGGTTCATTGACGAATGATGGCAGGCAAACCATTCCATATGGAAGGATAGCTGTATGTAAAACATTTGTTGACAACTGAAGAATTGCTGACAGGTTGATGCAACTGATTATATGATGACGAGCGAAGTTGACGAGTTGATGAACGACGCGATATAAGTTGTTGAAGATATGATAGTTAAGATGTATTAAGTAACTTGTACATGAGGTTGGCGAGTTTAAATATAATGCGTAAACGTACTGGCAACCAATGTAGCTGAATGAGGGAATCTTTGCTGGAAGGTAAATTACTGATATTCAAAACAACTTTTGCAACTATATTTTGAGCTCTTTGAAGTGAAAGTAAAAGGTAGGATAATACGAGACATCGAGCCAGTGCAGAAGCAGTAAAAAGATTGCGAATATGACGAATAGTCCACGTAAAATAGTTACAAAATTTGATCAAAGCTAAGACATGAGAATTAATAGATAGAGAAGAGTCAAAAGTTAAGCCTAAAAATTTCAGTTTAGAGGTTTAGGGAAGAGAAGAATCAGCCAAGAGAACGTGTGATGGGGGAACATTTGATAAACTGCTGCGGACTAACAAGAAACATTACTTCAGATTTGTGAGGATTTAGCTGAAGAAAGTTTGATAAATGCCAATCGTTTACGGCCATAGTATATGCATTTAAGTTGTCGAGTTGAGATATATGATTAGAGGTAGAAATTTTAGCTAGTAGACATATGTCATCAGCGTATTGATGAAAGAGTAAGTCAAAAATGTTAATGATGTTAGAAATAGGAGAGGTGTAAGTAGTGAAAAGAATGAGACCAAGGACAGATCCTTGGGAAACTCCAGTAGATAAGGTGAAGCTGGAAGAAGAGTGGGAACCAAGTTTAAGATATTGAGAACGATTTGAAAGGGAAGATTGAAACCAAGATAAAGCAGATCCCGTGATGCCATATTCTGCCTTAAGTCCGCCAATAAGCATCTGATGGTTATAGGTATTCAAAGCTGCTGAAAGATTCAGGCTGACAATGACAGCACAATTTTGGTTTCCGCATATGTTAGCAAGTTGGTCGAGAACATGAATGAGTGATGTTTCTGCAGAATAACATTTCCTGTAAGCTGATTGAAAATGAAAAAATATGAGTGAAAATTCTGTTCAAGACAATGCATTCAAAAAATTTAGAAAAGGTTGAAAGGTTGGAAATGGGACGGTAAGGATCAGATTGATCAAGGTTAGATTTTTTTTGTAAAATTAGAATTTGAGCTATCATTAAAGAAGTTGGAAAAAGGTTGTTTCCAGGGAAAGATTGCAGAGCTTAGAAAGTAATGGAATAACGTCAAGTGGAGAGGTTTTGTATAATATAAATATACTATTTTTTATTTATTATTTTTAAATATATTATATTTTTTTTACAAATACGGTGGTGATATTACAAAGGGAGAGTTTTTGATAGTTTTAAATTGCGAATTTGGGTTAGTTGGTTGTTACGTTTGAAGTCGGATATAAAACGTGGTGGTCGATCGTCGTTAAACGTTGGTAGTCGGATCGGGGTGGCTGATCGGACTTCGGCAAACACCGGTAGTTGGTTCGTGGTAGGTGGTTGGTCGTCGGTAAACGTTGGTACTCGGTTAGTAATAATTTGGTGGTCGTTACTGAACGTTGATGCTGTTGCAAGAATTTTTCGTCAATTAATGTCAAAGAAGTTTGTAGTGTCGTTAACCAAGCGTTGTCGTTATTAATATTAAATACATATATATCCTGACAATTGAGAAGGTATACGAACGTTTGTTATTTGAACTTTTATTGTATCCGGTTTTGTTAGAGTAATTAAAGTTTTTGTTTTAAAATTTAAGAGCTTTTGATCGTCGGGCCGAGACCGAAAACGATTCCTTACAACTGGTGTCAAAAGTGAGTTACACACTAGACGATACGAAGAAAGTGTGTATCGGGGATAGCGAAATCAAACGGTGTGGCTTGTTTGTAAAAGTAAAGCAAGTAAACAGAACGACGACAACAAAAACACTACTAACATGTTAATTATAGTCGTAAATATAATATGGACACGCCAGGTGAAGAAACCAAACAAAACCAAGTACAAAAGCTGAGATTACAGCTTCATGAAGCGGCGTTGAGAGACATGGAACTAATAAGTAATAATAGCAGATTTGAAACATAGCGCAGACTCGAAAGAGAAACTAAGAAGTGTTGAAGATTAAACATTAGGATCAGGCAAATTTAAAAATTGATGAACAAGAGGACTTATTTGCATCAGAGGAAACCGATGAAAAGATGATACTTGAACAAAAACGTATGCGGCTGTATGTGGATGAGTACAAGTATAAGTGGGAATGTGAAATTAGAATAAAAGAATGTGTACTACAATTTCTAAAAGATGAGATTAAACCCTTAAATCCTCACAGCCTCGTCACGGCGTTATTGGAGAAACCTAAAGAAGTAGAACGATGACGATGATGATTTTGACGAAAAAAATGCACTAGATAATCTCGCGAAGGTTGATGATGATGACGATTGAAGAGGTAGTAGCTGATGGCAAAGATGATGTGGCAGTTGGCGGAAATAATGGTGCGGTTGCCAATGATGATGTTGGAGATGCCGAGGACAATATTGCAGTTGAAGAAGATGATGTTGCAGTTGGAGAAGCTGATGTTGCAGTTAGCGATCAGGATGTTGCTGTTGAAGAAGATGATGTTGCAGTTGGAGACGATGTTGCAGTTGGAGGAGATGATGTTGCAATTGCCGAAGATGATCTTGCAGATGTCGGAGATGAAAATAATTGGCCGTTGAAAAACCAGACAGATCCCAAGATTGGCAGAGGAGAAGGAGGATTGAAATATTTACTACAGCTAGTAAAGATAGAACGAAGATACACTTTGAAGAGAAAATTTAATTTGAGGAGGTACGCAGATGAATGTAGAAAATAGAATCAGAAAATGTTGGAAGAAGCCACATCAGTGGACCTTGATGAGATGGGGGCTGGCCATACAAGACGCTACGGAATGCTCACCAGACCGGACAGACGGGTAGAGTTGGCTGAGGAGAAACCAAGATAGGAATGAATATTTTTTCCCACCAATATTCAACTTTTCTGTGAGAGGTATGTCAAGGCTAGAACTTTTGATCGGCGGAGAGAATTAGGTTATAGTTGGTAGGCCGTGAGAGGACAGTAACAATCAATGAAAAGAAACAAGATAAAAATAGCAATAGTGTTATGTTGGTAGTCGAAGTTGGGGTTGTTATGTTGGTAGTCGAATATAAAACGTGATGGTCTGTAGTTGGTTGGTCGTCGTTAAACGATCACAGCCACTTACAAAATTTGCAATATTTCAAACAAGATAAAATAATAGTCACGAGCAACCGCTAAATCACTTTTCATCAGCCACAGTCTGATAATAAACTTCTAAATCGTATGAAGATGAAGAGAATAACAATAGTGCTCAGGCAAGTTTTACTTTGTTTTCGTAAGCAAAAACAGCGTCACTTCAATTATTTTTGTCAAAAAATGTTTTTTTGACAGAGAAGTTAAAATGTTGTAAACCTATTTATCGATGTTGTACAAAGAATATGATTGCTGAGCTCAATCATCGAACGCAGGCATACGACAAAATTTGATTGTTGGGCTGAAATTTGAAACCTTACCAAAACAGATAACAAATTTTGACAGACAAGAGAGAGAATTAGAGAGAATTATTTTGATTAGTTTGCAGAAAGAAATGAAGGATTTTTCAAAACAAACTGTTACGCCATTTTCTACAAATCTGCAAATATCAAAAAATATATTCCAATCTATTAATAGGAAAAGTTTTTGTTCATCGCCACACATGTTCATATTGAAAGTGAGAAAGTGGAAAATGGTTGTAATACATGAAGTGTTTGCGTTGCTTTTTAAAATTCGTTATCCAAGAAAGAAATCATTGTGGCATGTTAATTTATGTGAAGCTGTAGATCTGATAGGATATTTTAAAAATTTAGGGTTTAGGGTTTTTATGGCGACTCGAAGTGGGCGGTAGGGAGAGTAGCAGTGGAGAGGAGCATCGAAGTGGAAAGTGAAAAAAATCTCGAAGTAGTCAATGGAGGGGGTTTGAAGTAAGTAATAAAAAGTGTACCCCAAAGGTAGCAGTAGAAGGGAGTTTTGAAAAAAGCTATGAAAAGGGCCATTAAAATATGCCGTGAAGTTTGCACCTCAAAATATTAAGTAAGTATAGGACTTCGGAATAAAACCGTTTTTCAGTATATACGGTTCTAAATTTGACATTGACACATTGACTATAGCAACGGTTAAGAAAAGCTTTGAATATTAAAATAAAATCAGTTATTTTTACATATTTTCTATAGAACTTCCTGAAAGAGTTTCAAAAATTGGATATTCAAAGAATACCGCCAAAAAGTTATTTTGTTTTTAAATTTTGATTTTGAAATAGTTAATTTTTCGTTTATTTGTTGAATCGAGAAGCCAGGGCCGGATTGAGTCTACAGTAAGTCTTAGACAAGATACCATCTAGAGACTATCAATATTAAATATTAACTACAGTTTTCGTTCTTTGTTGTTTTGTTAACTACATAATTTTTCTTGTTATTCAGTTTTACAAATTACATAAATTTTTCTTAAACTCTGTCGCATTACGGTCATCAAAGTTAATTTTTTTGGTCCCATTTTGTTACTTTTTTACATCAAATTTTTCAAAGAAATTATGGAAAAGTTTTGCTCTCTGCTATGTTAAGTTCTAACGTTTAAACGTCGTGCTTATGGTTTTGGTGTTGCTTCAAAAACTGTCCATCAAATTGGGTGGTTTTGGTTCATGAATAAACACAATTTTCTGTAATTCTGTGGTTGTCCTTTGGTTATTTTCTTACTGATAGTTACTTGAACAATTTAATTTTATCCAAATGGGACATGTTAAAGACATTTGAAAACTGTTATTAATCCGGTCCTGAGAGAAGCTTGTTAAAATAGTATGTTTGTAGGTGTCAAACTATAGTCTTGAGGTCGTAAAATCAATTCTAATTTAACTTTTGAACGTTTAGCTTTAATTCGTTTCATTTTTAATTGAATTGTTTATTACATTGGCAGGCTATGTGTACAATTTTGAGATAATCCACTTCGATGCAAGCAAGATACTTGATGTCAGTGAAAAACTTGAGAAAATTGTTAGACGTGGCAATAATTCTGAATGATTTTATTAAAAAGTTTAGATACTAAAGATTTCTTTGAAATTGTGCCCTGGTTAAATGACGTTAAAATTTATTTGTCATTTATTTTATTCCTTTTATTTTACTTCCCTCAATGAGGTCAATTAGATATTGTTATGCTTAATGTTCTACGGCCTTCCTCAGCAGATTGGTGGCAGGCACACCACAACGGCGCGGGTACGTTGCAGCACACATACACGTCAGCTTTCAACGTTCGCATGTCTACAATAATTAATAATTATTTTTAATCCAACTCAACTTCAAATTTCCACATGCGAGCTACCAATAAAATAATTTAAAACAAGCTGTTTTCTACTTTTGTGGGTATCCGTTAGAGGTGAGTATTGGAACGGGAATTGTAGGATTTCCATAGGAATTGGTAAGATAATATTTTTGGGAATGGGAGCTTTCGGGAATAGTTTGTTGTATTTCTCTGTCGTTGTTTAGTTGATTGCTCGATGTGTATGTACTTGTTTTATTGATTCATTGGTTATTTTGGCAATAACGAGCATTCAAAGGTTACAACAATATATTGTTTATTATTTATTGTTATTATTATATTATTGTTATATTATTGTTATATTATATTATTATTATTGTTATTATTATATTATTATTACAATTTATTGTTTATGTGGCGCTTGATTGATTACTTGATTGCTTTTATTATTAGTTTAGTCTGACTGATTGATTGTTTCTTATTTGGTTTATTTCGTTTTTTAAGGACTAAATTAAATTTTTGATTGGTTTCTTGGACTGGATAATTTTTTGTTTGCATTAAGAACACATTCATAATTTAACTTTTTTGTTTATAATTTTGAGGAAATTGTGAAATGGGGAATTGGAAAACGCGGGAATGAGGGAAAAATTAGGAAATAAAAAATTTAGTGAACGATATCAAATCGAGAATTTGTGAAGGAAACGGGAATGACCAAAAAACGTCTGGAAGAAATTGATAACGAATTTCAGTTTCTGCTCACCTTCAGTATCCACCCACATTAGTTTCTTAATGGAATGCCAAAGTAGCAGGGATCGTCGTTGATTGACTGATCATTGTTAATCTTTGTAAACACTAGTCTATCAGTTTTTCGTCGGTGAAATTCTTTTGATTTTAAAAGGTTAAACAAATATAATGATCATTCTGGCTTTATGTCATTTTATTAACTAAATTCATGAATGAACTTTTAAAAACATTTCAAGTTGAATTTCTTCAAATTTTTTGCGCAATAAATTTTTATACAGTATTAATTTAGCGGACTAAATCGTGTAACGGTTAAATTTACCGCCCGATCTTTCGTTGCTCTGACCGGCTTCGTATGCAGGCAGAGGTCTGTCTGTCTGTCTCGCGCTCCATGTTCTGTGTACGCATGTGTGCATTGATTCCCGTGTTCGTGTTCGCTGTTCAGTAGTGCCTGCCTACTCAAATTGCAATACGCTAGGTCACTCACATAGCTTGCTATTTCTATTTTTGCGTGTGTTAGCTGTGTGCGTATTATTTGATATATCTAATGATTTGTTATGAAACAAATTGATTCGAAGTCAGCGCAAATAAATGAGAAAAACAAATCGTTTTATTGTTTTTTTTTAATTTGAGATAAAGCAATAAAAAATGTACACGTAGTCATTATTAATATAAAAAAATATAATCGTTGATAAATGCAAAATCTCGTAATTCAACGCGAGAGCGAAGATCGTCGAAGGAAAAACAAATTGAGTTGAAAAGACAAAAATAAACTGAACCTCAAATATTCGATAAAACTAAAAGAGTGTTTGACACTGCGGTCAGACGTGCGTCAGGGAGTTGTAGCCCTTGTTGACGGATCCGTCGTGGAAAGTGATGGCGTCGTCAGCCTCGTCAGCAATCGGGTTGTTCACTCGTCTCCCCGAGAAGTAGGCGTCTGTTTGGAAGATGTGTTCGGTTATTGAATCGATTTCAATTCTGATTTATTAAAGTTTTCAAATATATTGCGTACGTCTAGGTAGTTCTCTCATTTCATAAATACTCTTAAATTAAAACAGAAGATGATTGGCTGGCTTCCAGGCATGTGCTCAAATCACATTACGCTAACCTGCAGGCCCGGAACTAAGGGAGGGGCAGGGAACACGTCTTAGGTGGAAAAGTAAAGGCCGCCGCGAAATTTAGAGGGTTAATAAAATTAATGGTTTGAATTTTTTAAAATCTGGGGTAAATTTAACGTTTTTTCGTTTTACTTTTTTGAACAAAAAATTGTATGAACAAAAGCAGCACCTTTATCTTATTTATTATTTTTTCTTGTTTAAATTTTTGAATATTTTCAGTTATACAAATCAGGCACTCCATTTTAAGTTGCCTTTTCATTAGTTTTCGGTTTATAGATAGTGTATCAATATAAGTATTAGCCTGTAAATGAAACATTCTGATAAAATGCATGTGATCATTTGAACCGCCGTATTTATATAATATCTTAGAGGGGCATGTGACATTTTTGTGTGCGGGGAAGAAAGAAGGAGCCCACCCGCGACAATACTCATTTTCCGGCATGCTCGCTTGTGGAATTTTTGCCATGTTATGAAACTAATTATACAATATAGATAAAAAAAAATCACAATCGCTGTAAAATTGTGTGCAAGTGAAAAGCGAAATAAACTGTCGAACATCTCGCTGTGAACAACTTGGTAGAACAGATAACGTGAATAATATTGTGAACAACGGTAAGCATTTTTTACTGCAATCATTTATTTACCATCGAGTTTTAAATTTTTCAACCATTGAATATGCAACTCATTTTTCAGTTGAGTTTCCGCGAGATTCGTTTCATCGTTAATGTAATAATTGACGTCATCAGCATCAACATCATCGTCGCTGTTCTTGTGGACGGCATTAGTTCTCTTGCTACTCTCAGCACTTCTAACAGAATCTTTTTGAAGGTTTGATGCAAGATCAATGTAATATTTATTCAGCGTCACATAATGGTCATTCATGTAGATGCTGTCCCTTTGGCGAGAGGCTGATGAATACGATGGAGTACTGGAAGTGATAAGGCGTGGTCCACTCTGTCTTCGTCCATCTATATGCCGTTGCAGCTGCTGTTGCCGATGCTGCTGCTGCTGCATGCTGGGCAGCTTGCCGTACCTTTTCACGACCAGTTTTTTGTTGCTCACTTTGCTTAAATGTTCCTGGCCATCTTTGAATGAGCCAGCAACGATCTTCACGTCATCGTCGTCGTCTGCGGTAGCTGTCGGCAGCAAGTTGGCGTGCGCTTTTTTCTTATAGGATGATGAGTTGGCGTGAAAGGATGGGGGCTGATGTCTTTGGTGGGGTCCGGTGGGATGGTGATGATGAAGATGAGGATGATGTTGTGAGTAAACGTTAAGATATGAGTAGAAAAGATAGTTGTCATCTTCGTGTTATCAAGTTTGTATCATTATTTTTAATTTTGTTGACCGTAAAATTGGTGTTTTTGTCAGATCCAAATGTTGTTAGCAGTAAAATATTTATGAGTATTATGAATGGAATGACATACAGGACATCTCCGTACTTAAAAACCAACAGTCCCATTAACAACAACAACATCAAAACAACACAAATTTAATTAACTAATAAACAAAACAACCAACAAAATACAGCATTAAAAACAACAGAGTTTGAAAATGATAAAATTGACCCTTGAAAAAATTGCAAAACAGGTAACGTTTCATTGAGAAATGCAGTAAAAGTTTTTAACAATAAAATCAAGAAAAACAAAAACAAACGACAACAACAAACAACAACAAACATCACCCACTCAAAGGGATGGGCCTATCGTCGTCGTCATGATTACCCCTAGCATTGTACTCCTCTGGCAGATACCCTCCGTTCGTTCGATCCATTCTTCTGTTGGCAGCATCAAACTCCAAATTTTTTCTTTCCTGTCGTTGTTTGAAACATATGAAGCCAACGATGGATGCCGCGATGAGAAGCAAGCCGCCCCCCAAACCGACCACAAGACCGACGATTAGAGGGACGTTTGGACCACCCGCTACTCTGCTTTCACCGGATGGAGAGGTCGTGTTCGAGTTGAATGGATCTGTTGAGCTGCCTAGTAGTTTTTATAGAAATTAATTTTTAAATTAGTTTTTATCTAGCTTTAAATCACCTTTGTTCTTCAAGATGTGTGTGTATATATATATATATATATATATATATATATATATATATATATATATATATATATATATATATATATATATATATATATATATATATGTGTGTGTGTGTGTGTGTGTGTGTGTGTGTGTGTGTGTGTGTGTGTGTGTGTGTGTGTGTGTGTATATAACCAACAACGAAAACAAAGAAGTAATAAAAACTAGCATCGTAAATAGTGACAAAGAAGAAGGCCATATGTTGGTAATAGACCATAATTTTTACAATATTCTATAAATTCTACCGAATGTTTGGCGTTAACATGTTTGTAGTTCGTTTTTTCGATTTTTCTCACTAAAGTTTTTTGGTGAACGTTTAGTTTATTAAAATTCAAAATAAACTTATTTTTCGAATTCATGCTGCAAATAAGGCCATATTTCGATTCCGAATGAATCATCATCAGTGCTCCTTGCTGTATATATAGGGAAATATTGACTTTGTCAAGATTAACTTTGACGTTGTAAAAATTAACTTTGGTGTTGTAAAATTGAACTTTGATGCGAATTAGGTGTCAGGTTTCTTAATTGGCTGGTCATCTTCTTTGGTCTCCTTTTCTTCATCGATAGCATCATATTCTTCTTTGTCACTATTTACGATGGTAGTTTTTATTACTTCTTTGTTTTCGTTGTTGGTTAAGCGCCGGGTTGGAAGTGAGGTTGTCACACCAACCAACTATTTGTCACACCAACCAACCCAAATAGTAAAGTTAAACTCCGAATTTATTACAACAATAAAAAGACGTCTCACCTAATACTGAAAAACAACTTCAGTCCTAGAGATAACTCTGAGTTAAAGCGTAATCACGTAATATATAAATTTAATTGCCCCTTTGACGGCTGTGAACGTCAACATGACTCTTATATATGGATTACTACTACCTCACTGACTAGAAGGCTTACGATGCATAAACAGAGTGGTGCTATCAAATCTCATTTGGACTCAACACACTCAATCACAATTAGCCGTGAAATCCTCGACAGCAACACCAAAGTAATATACCAGAACAGCAACTACACGCATCTTAAAATTGCAGAAGCAGTCCTAATTGACATCAATAAACCAAAAATAAATATACAACAAAAAATGACAACCTCATTTCCAACCCGGCGCTTAACCAACAACGAAAACAAAGAAGTAATAAAAACTAGCATCGTAAATAGTGACAAAGAAGAATATGATGCTATCGATGAAGAAAAGGAGACCAGCCAATAAAGAAACCTGACACCTAATTCGCATCAAAGTTCAATTTTACAACACCAAAGTTAATTTTTACAACGTCAAAGTTAATCTTGACAAAGTCAATATTTCCCTATATATACAGCAAGGAGCACTGATGATGATTCATTCGAAATCGAAATATGGCCTTATTTGCAGCATGAATTCGAAAAATAAGTTTATTTTGAATTTTAATAAACTAAACGTTCACCAAAAAACTTTAGTGAGAAAAATCGAAAAAACGAACTACAAACATATTAACGCCAAACATTCGGTAGAATTTATAGAATATTGTAAAAATATATATGTGTGTGTATATATATATATATATATATATATATATCAAATCAAATCAAATCACTTTTATTCAATCAAACAAAACAAAAGCATGAATGATTCGGAGACCAAAAAAAGAAAATTAATTCTTGTGGGCTCGGCCACCGTGCAGCTCAAAATTGCTTCTCAATGATAAAATAAAATTGTCAATAGGAGAAAATGTATCAATGTTAATGAAATATGTACACACTTATATACATATATATACATATACATTATTATCCTTGAAAAACAGAACTTTTCGTAATTAAAAAATTTTTCAGTTTATTTTTAAAAAGATGCGAAGTGTTACAATCTTTAATTTCTTGTGGAATCGTCTCCCATATTCCTGGGCCGGTATGTTTCAAACTCATGCAAAGTACTTTAATTCTGGCTGGTGGAGCATAGAAAAGTGGCGTGTGGCGTGTAATTCTTGCTTGAATGGAAGTTCCAAAAGTGAAAAAGTTTCTAAAAAATGCCGGCAATTGCTGACGTAGAAATCTAAAAATGAATGTTGCAACGTGGTAGATGAACAAGTTTTTGATGTTGAGTATTTTCATCTCGAGATAATATTCACTTGTGTGACAATGAGGATGAAGATTTTTAAATATTCTGATGAATCGGTTTTGGCATTTTGTTAACTGTTTTAGATGAATGTCAGGACTGTTTCCCCAAATTACGTTGCAGTAGATGAGGTGAGGAAAGATTAACGAATAATACAGGTCAATTAGAGTAGGTTTATTTAATTTATTTTAAATTTTGCTTATAACTCCTAGGGTTTTGCATATTCTTTTAGACATAGTATCTATGTGAATATCCCAAGAAAGATTGTCCTTGATTGTTACTCCAAGGAATTTTGTGCTGGTTGAGCGAGGAATAGAAATATTGTTCATTTTTATGTCTAGGTTAGGTATAATATTTGTTAAAATTTTCGGACCAAAAATAATGTAATTACATTTAGAATAATTTACTATTAATTTATTTTTGATAAACCAGGTTGATATATTTTGAAGACTGTTATTGATGTATTCTACTTCTTTCAATGGGTCTTTAGTTGGGAAGAAGATGTTAAGTGTCATCTGCAATA
>NW_008705398.1:2410584-2416748 GCF_000326865.2 Helobdella robusta | reverse complement strand
TTTCTTTTTGGCGAAGGTTTCATCGCTTTCAAATTTGTTTGTTTATCAGTTTGGGTGCCTATAACTGTTTTCATATTTGCTATGTTAGTGTTGTGTGTTTTTTTCTTTGTTTTCAACATGTTGATGTTCGCCACGTGTTGAACATTCGCCACGTGTTGAACATTCGCCACGTGTTGAACATTCGCCACGTGTTGAACATTCGCCACGTGTTGAACATTTGAGCTCTTTTTAATTTTACGTTTTACAATCTCTGACCAGTCAGATTGCTTGCTCGATTCGGTTTTGCAATCGGATTGCTGCTTTCTTTCTACTTTTGGGCTATTGTTAATAGCCGCATCATTTACTATTTCTCGGAAGATGTTTCTTTCTTCAATAAATAGTTCTTCTAATTTTTTTAACTTTTCGTCAAGAATTGACTCAAATTTAGCTTTTTTTGAGCTTGGAATTTTAAAAAGGTTGAGAGCAGCATACTGAGGCAATTTGCTTTCAATTTTGTTGCTCAGAATAGTTTTTATTGTTAGTATTAAATCACTAACCTTGTCCTTTTTAGAGTTTCCAGAACTGTTTGGCTTTATTTTATCATCTTTTTCTAGATTTAATGCATCTAGATCGCTGGTAAGTATTTTTTTTGCTATTCTAATATCTTCACAATTGTAGAAATCCATTATTTCGTAAATGAATTCCGCATCGTCAATTTTGTCAGAATTATTAAAATTATTAAATAAATAACACAATAACTCGTAAATGCAAACCGCTCGCGACATCGTACCGGAAAATATATATATATCTGACTGTATTGATAATGACAAATTACGCCGTGCGTGTGTGTGGTGTGCGTGTGTGGTGGTTGTTAACGACTCGTAACTAATTTAAACCCTGAAATGTACACTTCATCTGAAACTGAAAAAGCTAAGAGATCTCACATTGGTTGGGGCTGAAAGCTCCGGCAATGGAATATGGAATCGAAGAGGGGCACGATTGACACGTTGTTTGTCCGGGGTCAGGCTGGTAGGTACCCCTACTGCATGCCACGCACCTGTCCACCTTCATCATCGTCCCTCTCGGGCATTCAACTGTTCAGTGGGAAAGAAATGAATGCTCGATGCCGTCAATGAACCAAATATATTACACATGTATTTGTAAAAATATCTGCAAATGAATTTATTAAACATCGATCAGTCTAATTGGACAACACAGATCGTGTCAGATACATCATTCAATTGATGTTCTATTGTGAGATGTTCATATAAACAGTCTCACTATCACTTCCTACCACATCTGCAGGTCTGAACATTTCCCAAGGCATGAAATATTTGTAGAAAGAAGAAAAGTTATTAAGTACTTCAAAATCGTTTTGAGGCTAAATGTAATTCAATTACATAGATTGATTGATAATGTTTGGTTAATTGAATTGTTAAAAGAACGACTGAAAAATGAACGAATGAAAGAATGTATAAACAAAAAAGGAAATGAATTAGTGAATGCATATTTGTACGTATGTATGTATGTATGACTGAATGAATGACTGAATGAATGAATGAATTAATTAATTAACGAATGAATTAATGAATGAATGTATGAATAAATGAATGAACAAATGAATTAATGGATGAACAAATGAATTAATGAACAACTAATCACTCACCACATAACCCACCAGCGACCTGCATGGTTTTGGAAGGGCAGTTATTTGAAGGCAGCTGTGTGTCGGTCATCTGAATGGCCCTGTACTCCACTCCATTGTACTCCACTGTGAAATCGCCGTTTGAAATGAGGCTTTTTAACTTGTCGGTCGAATTCTTCAAACTGTCCGACGATTATGAGGCGGTGGCGAATTCAAATTTGGAAAAATAACAAATTCATGTTATGCAATAAAAAAAAGTTTCAATAGTTGCTATTTTATTATTGTTTTTCTTAATTTTAATTTAATATTAATTTTAATTAATTTGATTTTAGTTCTATTCGAACAATATATCGTATAATGATTTTAACCAGAGAACATGTGTGTATGCATTTGTGTATATGTGTATATTGCTTTTTCAAAGTACATTATTTTATTTATTTATTTTTGTTTCACGGTTTGTCACTAATTTGTTTTTTGTATTGATTTAGACACTTTTATAAAAAAAATTGTAGAGTTTTTATTTATTTGAGATTTTATCTTTTTTAGGGCCCTTTTTCATGTTTTGTTTTTTTCATGCATTACATGAAATAAACTTTTTTAAAAAAAGAGGTTGAAGATTAGATGGTTAAACTAAAAGGTTACATAATAAAACGTTTTGGGAAATATTGAAAGATTGTAAGGAATAAGACTAACTAAGAACTGTTCCAGACATCAATTGTTGTCACAACTCCACTACTACCACTTCCAGAAGGTGATGTCTGTCGCTTCGTCCTTGCAGTTTCATTTTTCAAACACATAACTTCCTGAAAGTTGCTTAGTGAACATAAGTCAAGTTTGTTGTTGTAAGTCGAGTATGATGATGATGATGATGACGCCGACTGAGATGTGTAACACAAGCTCCATGAATAGAAAGCAAATGCGATTGCCCTTGGAAAATTTTTCTTAAAGTCTGGTACGTTTTGAGGACAGTCTCCAGAAAATCTGATGCTTAATTCTTGCACGATTGGTTTGGGTAGCGATCCTGATGACAATAATCACAACCACAAAATTATTTTTTGATGATTTATTGAGAACTTATAACAATGAATTCAAAGAAGAGAGAACAAATCACAGTTTGTTAACAAATTTCTTCTTACGTTTCGCAGCAATTGCAGAAAAGTCTAAATAACAGATATTGCTGGGCTTAGTTATAAAATCGCATTATATTTAAAAATTGGCATGAAAATTTTTTTATATAACTCAGATTGAACAGCCGAGCAAACACTGTAGGCCTATAAGCGTTCAAATACGATCTTCCTATTTCTGTATCAAATTTTCATTAACCGAGCCTAAAATGATTTAGCCAACGGTTGAAGCGAACGAGTGTTACATAACAACTTCTTTGAACTAACTCAAGCAAAAGACAGTGTCAGATCCGTTAGAAAAGGTGGAATTCCAAGTTTTATTGATGCACGCATGACTGACAGTATCCTCCAGGTACATGGCTGTGTGGTCATCATTGCACTGGAGCCAGCATGATGAAGTTGTTTGATTGGTTGATGAGGTGTTCGGCTGGCTGGCTAATTGGCTGGTGCTGCTTGATGATTGCCCAGCTCTGCAGACAAAATGTCCATTGACAACAGTGGGCAAGTTTGGACACGCCTCACCTTTTTCGTTTGAATGTGTTACTTAATGAAGAAATTTTCTATCCAAAGTTTATCCACATTCGTATTAATGAATGAACAAAGTGCAAATTTTTTTTTCAATGGTTTTCAATTAACATCTCAATGAGACAACATTAACTAACCCAGCATGGTCAGAGTGATGTTAAATAGACAGGTAGCCAGGAGGCCATATTGATTGGTGGTCGTGTAGTTGACGAGGTGGAGGCCAGCTTGGAAGGGGTTTCCAGGTTTGAAGTTCGAGGTTAGGTGGGTGGTCGTGTAATCGTCAAGGGTGGGGTTCAGTTGCGGGGGTTCCCACCAAATTGGGTAGGAGGGTGGTGATGATGATGACGATGAGTTTGTGAAGAAAATTTGTTGGCTCGGAGGACAAGTGAGGAAATATGGTGGTAGCGAAGCTGAAATGAAAAATGATTTTAAATGAATTATTTGGAAACAACATTGAAATATTGATATGATGGACAGGTTTTCAAATGAAAGATTATCAATGATTTCAATTATTAATTTCAATGAGGAGCAGAAATAGATGTTTATGGTGAAAATTTTCAAAAACTGTGAAATCGTTAAAGTAGTAATATGATCATTTAATACGTGAGGTGATTGCAAGCGTGATTGAGTGCATTCAAAGGGCACATCGTGATAAATATCCAAACAAAATGAAATGTGAATCAAAAATAGCATCCACTTTAAATAAAATCTGCTAGTACTTGTCCACTTATTCAATTGCATCTGAAAAAAACTTCGCTCCGTGTATTGTGAAATTTAATTCACAGAGTATTTATTTAATTTACATTATTAATCATCAGAGGGGTAGCAATAAATATTTTTCTGGTAATTTCAAGTTTAATCTTTCAACAACAGTGACGTAAAAAAGATTTCACATGACGCTGCTTCTCACTTGAAGGTTCAAACATACGGTGATCGAAGAAATGAACATGCTTTCAACATTATTGCATGTGTTATAGTTTATAATAAATATATATTACTGTTTGTAACCACTTTATGCATTTTCAATATTTTGATTTAATACAATATGGCTTATCATCATATTTGTAAAATGTGTTGTTTGAAGGTGACAGCAGCTAAACTGGTAATAAAATAAATAGAAAAGTTCTTGCACCGTTTAAATTTTTGATTTTGTTGTAACAGTGAGTTTTTATGAAAAACAAAATAAACGTTGTTAATCCCTGGCGTGGAAGAAATTAGAAAAAATTGTGAGCTGATGTAAATTCAACTGAGCTGAATTAATGTCAGTGGACTAAAAGTTATTCCACCAACAGTCATTCCGTGAGAAGGCAACTGACGGAACTGATATGAGATGAGCACTTCCAGTAGAATGTTTGGCAAAACTTGACTTTTTGCTGTTTGGCCATTTAAAGGCCCAACAGTGCAACTTCCACGAAAACCATGACGTTTTTTTTAATTCCAGAACACCAATTGTTTAATATTATTAGTGGAAACTTTATTTTTGCCATCGCAGCTGTCGAAGCGTCTGAACTTGAACATGAGGTTAAATATTATTTTGACAAAGAATTGTTAGATAGTCACAAATTGCCAACTGTTTGTTTCCAAAATAGGGGGTTATTCACCACTCGGCCTTTCGACTACGGCCGAATGGCATCTCAAATTTGCAGGCTTTGGACAAACTATGATGAATCGAAGAAATATTTTCTATCAACTTGAAATTTTATTGGTGAGTGATAATGATGGTGAATGATGGTGATAGTGACAATAAATAAGCATCGTGATGTAAACCCTCTCGCTCTCTAACCAACGGGGATTCTTTCGTAGGCAGGTTTGGGTGTCGATGTCATCAAAATTATCAACCTCGTGGATGCAGCAGCAGTAGCGTAGGTAGTACTGCTACTTCTGCTGCTAAAAATAGATGTGTGGCTGTAGTAGTTAGTATAAAGTGTGGCGTTAGTCACATTTCCCGCACCCACCGCGCTTGAAAATGTGAGATACTTGGTACTTACAAAATGGAAAATCGTACTGGTTGTAATGGTAGAGTTGGTGCTATTAGGAGTGATAACGTTTGTGGCTGAGCGTGTGTTATAACCAGTGGATGTGAAATGAGTGGAAGTGTTGTTGGTGGTGGTGAATGAAGTGTTTGTTGTGGTGGTGGTGGCGGGTGTAGTGGCGGTTGTGTTTTTGGTTGTAGTAGTAGTGGGTGCGGTGGTGGTTAGGTTTGTTGTGTATGTTGAAGTGAAGTTTGAAATCTGAGTCGAGCTTGTTGTTGATGATGCTGATATGTTCAATAATGTTGCCGTCACTGTTGTGTTTGTTGTTGATGATGCTGTTAATGTTGTTGTTGGCGTCGTTAAGGATGTTGAGTTTAATGTTGTAGTTGTTGTTATATTTGATGTTGTAGTTGTGGTTGTGATTAATGCTGTTGCTGTGCTTATTGTTGTTGTCGAGTTTAATGTTGATTTTGTCATATTTGAAGTTATAGTTGTGATTAATGTTGTTGTTGTTACATTTGATATTATAGTTGTTGTTGTATTTAATGTTGTTGTTGTTGTGAACGCTCTTGTAGAAGATGTATTGTTGTGTGAAACAATGTGAGATGTGGATGCTTTTGTTGGTGAGGTAGTAAATGCTGTGCCTGATGGTGTTGTTGAATTGTTTTCACCAATTATTGCAGTTTCTGTTATTGTTGAAACTTTTGTTGTTGTTGTTGTTGAGACTGTTGTAAGGGTAGTTTTTGTAGTAAGAAATGTTAGTGTTGTTAGTGTAACTGTTGTCGCGATGTTTGAAGTTGATATCGTTGAATTGAAAGATGTTGTTGGTGAGGAATGCGATGTTTTTGTTGAGATTTGCGTTGTTGTTGTTGTTGCTAATATGTTTGATGTAACTGTTGAGTTGTAGGGTGGTTTTGT
>NW_008705398.1:2402815-2408250 GCF_000326865.2 Helobdella robusta | reverse complement strand
TATTAGTAGAGTTAACAGCTGTTGTTAATAGAGGTATGATGATGACGATGTTAGTAGCGCTGATGATGATGATTGTGAATATGATGATGATGATGATGATGACAATGGTATCACGTATGAGAATGCAGAAGTATTAGGGTGAGTTGTCGAAGTGGTGAGAGTTACATTTGTTAAGAGGATGACTGTCAGGGTGAAGTTTTTGAGGTTAGTTTTAGTTGTCGTGGAAAAGTTGTAGTTGTTGTCGTTGGTGACAGTTGATGTATTTAATGTGTGGGAAGATGTGCGAATGATGTAAGATTGTGTTGTTGTGTATGTAATGTCAGAGATCGATGATGATGATGATGATGATTTGGTGGTTGTTGATGGAGAAATTGTGGTGAGCTGCCTTGTTGAGAAGATGTTCCAGAAAGATGTGGTGATGTTGTAAATGTTGAAAGTGGTCTTGTGAGTAGTGGTGGTCGTGATGAGGTAGGAGTTTGTGGTGAATGTGATGAGGATTGACGTCATCAGGATCGTCGTTATGTTGAACTCGATTGATGACTTTTTGGTGGTTAGAGTTGAGAGTCTAGAGGTGGTGGGGTAGGGGTTGTTTGAAGAAAGCGTTTGGAAGAATCCTGTGGTCAGTGTGGTGGCTGCGTTGAGAGTGAAATGAGTTGTACAAACGAGCAATTATTTATGTTGTCAGATGCAATGGTTTCCATTTGACATTTCCATTATGAACGATGGTTCAATTTTCAATAGATTCTAAATAGATAAACACCTTAAAATTCATCTAAAACAACTCAAATGATAAATGAAGAGAGACTGAAGAGCAGTTGCAGAGTAAAATGTGCGGTTTTCTGCATGGTGCGGCAACAAACAACAACAACAACAACAACACGATCGCATTTCCTCGCAAAGACATTTCTATCTAATTTAAAAGCAACAACAATAGTGCCCTACACATATGAAACATTTTATTAACACTTACAAGATTTAACTTTCTAAATTACATGCGCGTGTTTAGTTTGCAACTGAATGATTCGTCAATTATTAATGTTCATCACACACACACTCAATCTTTGTCCACCTAGTAGTGGAAATTATTTCTGATGGACTGCAAAATGGTGTAATGGTTGGAGGCTAGTCCTTATGTTCAGCAACTGGGCTCTGCTGCTGGACTCTTTTGCAACAACTGGACTCAGTTGCTGCAACTGGACTCTGTTGCGGCAATTGGGCTCTGTTGCGGCAACTGGACTCTGTTGCAGCAATTGGGCTCTGTTGCGGCAATTGGGCTCTGTTGCGGCAACTTGGTTCGAATGTTTATCCCACGCAATGTGTTGTTGTCACCTCAAAAAATTAATTTATAAATAAATAATAATAATAATGTCAAAACTGAATTTCTATTTTCCAATCTATTTTAAATTGTCCATATTAAAGCATTTTTATAAAAAGTCAATTTTTAATACAAAAAATCTTTTACGATAATTTTGAAATAAGTTCAGTATATACATCTGTTACAAATAAATATAAATGGAGCAACGAACATTGGTTGAACTGTCCCTGCATGCACTTGAACCCATCGTAACTGAGCACCTGGTCTGGGGGGCAGCTGCAAAAGTACCCTCCCACTATGGGGTTGCAGCCGTTCACACAGGGGGACTGGCGGCAATTATCTGCGTGTTAATTATTCATGATTGCCTGCAACTATCAGTATCTGAACATGTTTTCTAATTAGTTACATGAAGTTCAACCAAAATGCACACATCTCAGTGGTTGGCGACCACTTCAAAATCAGTTTAAATAATTTTCCATCCAACTTCTTTCACAAACGTAATTTAGAAACAGTTTGAATAAGACAACTCGTTTAAAATATAAAAAAGCGAAATGAAATTTAATATAGGGAGACCTGAGAGATTGGAGGGATGGTGGAGGAGGAACCTGGTGGGCCTGCTGAGGTTCTCGGTCAGTGCCGACCGTCGTTTCGTCTGCCAGTTGTATGCGTAGAAGGCTCTCGAGTTCCAGTCCACGTAATAAACAACTGCGTTCTTGACGAGGAAGGAATAGAAAAGGCTTGCGTTTGAACCCGGTAGTGTCGTAACTTTGCTGCAGGGAGGTGTTTTTCCATCGTACGAGGCTGTTGGAATTTGTTTTTTTGAATTGTTGATTTTTTTTAATTTACAAGATCTGATGATATATAAAAAATTAATAAGTCATTATCAAAGTCATTTTCTATGTTCAAACAGTTCATTCAAGAAAGTTGGTCGAAGTGGTCAAATCCATTTGTTTTATCTTCATGAAATCAATCTCCGCTTACATTCAGATGGAATAATTGCGGAAACAGTTTTTTTCCTTGACTGAATGATCTGATGCAAAATAATTTGAAACTGCATTTTTTTAAAATTTACTTTTAACCTTCAGCTCACTGATTTTGAATATTCACTGAATATAAATATGAAGCCAAATAAATAAGCAACAAGTGCAAGCGAACGACAAATTAATTAATTAATTAATTAAAACTTTTAATTAATTTGGGAATAACAGCGAATCATTGCTCACGGAGTCAAAATTATTGTAACATATATTATCATATAATTATAATTTTAATATTTAACAAATAATAATAGTTATTATTACAGATAATAATAATGCTGGTAATAATTGAAAACGTACATAGATTAGCGAGGTTGCAGGATTGAATGAGGCCATTGTATTTGTCGAGGACGAACAAGGAGTCATTTGCTTGGTCAATATACAAGACAGGCCTGGCCACCGATGTTATGTTGAATGTGATGACGTTGTTGTAATTGTTGTTGTTGTTGTTGTTGGTCGTATTGTTCAAATTCATCATCCAAACTGAAGGTGAGTTGTCGCAAGTCCAGTAGAGTTGCCTGAATGTATTTGTGCATGAGTGTGTATTTGTGCGTGTGTGAATGTATGTGTGTTTGGTTGTGTCTATGTGTGTGTGTGTGTTTGTGTGTGTGTGTTTGTATGTGTGTTTGTATGTATTTGTTTGTTTGTGTGTGTGTTTGTGTGTGTGTGTGTGTATGTGTGTGTGTGTGTTTGTATGTGTGTTTGTATGTATTTGTTTGTTTGTGTGTGTGTTTGTGTGTGTGTGTGTGTGTGTGTGTGTGTGTGAGTGTGTGTGTGTGGTGTAGGTTGAACAGGCTGTGTAGCTTGCAGATTTCACCAATTCACATTTAAAAATTAAATAATTAAATAATAAACATTAAGAGCAGCAATTGACAAGAATGTAACGAGCGAACATGGACTTCTCATACAGGACCAAGTTCTTCGGTAGACTCAAGTTGGAATACAATGTCTCGTAACTGATTTTATTGGTCTTGCTGCTTCTACTATCAGAGTTAGTGTTGTTGTTGGCATTGTTGTTGTTATTTCTATTGACGTTGGTGGTGTTGTTGTTGTCCAAGGAAGCCAGGAGGACTCTGGCAACAATGCCAGCATCGTTCGCCAGCCAGTACAGGTGGTCGCCATGTATGAGCATGTCATCAACGACACCTTCAACGCTGTATGCCAGGGGTTGTTGTTTGGAAGACTGTGATGATGTTGTGTTGTTGTTGTTGTTGCTGCTGCTGGGTGGATCAGAAGTCTTCATGGTCATGATCACACGACTGAACCAATGCATAAAGGGTCAATCAAATAACCAAATAACTGCTTAAATTGTATTATCAGTATTTTCTTTAATGATTTCATTAAATTTTAATGAATTTACAAATTTGTTTGTAGTAATATTATTCCAAGTTATATCAAATAAAAACATTAACAAAATCCACGTGATGATGGCAAGAACATGGAAGTTTTTATTTAATAACTTTAATGGCTTCTGACCAACAAATACATGAGAGAGCTGAACAGTGCAAGCTTATTTTCTGTCAAAATTGTGTGCCTCAAAGACCGCATCACACACGCTGCACAACGTGCATACACATTTGTATGCAAGCTAAAACATCGGATCGTCTGCCGAAGTTGTATGGTAGTCTTCAAGTTTTGGACAGCGTTCAAACCAGGTCAGGGCGAAAAAAAACGAAGGAGATATGGCACTTCTATACCGACTGAGATAACTCGGCAAATAAGATTTAAAGTAAGTCTCAATTATTTTCAAAACCTGTATTTTATTTAATAAAATGCAATACAACAATGTCAACCAAAGGCTTTTGTTGTGCTATTGCACTGAAACAATCTAATTTAAGCAATGAGATGACGATTGATGAAACAGTTTTAACAACTATTATAACACAACAACATCATCATCAACAACAACAACAACAACAGTCAGATAACTATTAAAAGCAACAAAAACATAAAAAACCAACAACAACAACAACCTGTTAACATCACTGAAAAGCAGCAGTTGCCGTTTGGCGTCAAAAGCGACGGCACTAAAGCTGCTGCTGTGGCCAGCAGTCAGGAGCATGTACGTTGATCGGTCACCCTTCAAATCTGCCCCCAGCAACTTGATGCTCATCATGTCAGCGATCAGGAAGTAGTTGGTTGGAGCTGTGGCAGTTGGCAGGTTTTATAAAAATATTTTTTGTTATTTTATAATGAGCGAAAATTGTTTGAACTTGCCGACAGTGAAGGATGTTGTTAATGAATGTTACGATTAAGTACCGCATCACAAAATTGAAGAAGAACGCAAAACTCAGGCAAGTCTCTAGCACTCTACTCTATTATCACTCTTCATTTTTTAAAATTTTTTATTTTCTCGATATCTGTCCAAAATCAATTCTCCAGATTTTAATGTAAGCATTTTTCTAATGACCCCTCTCCCAATAAAGACCCCCACCTAATAACCACCTCCTTAATGAAGACCCCCCATCTAATATTATTATAACCACCCTCATAAAATTTTAAATTACAACGACAAATGTTTGTAACCTTGACACTTCAGTTCATCACCCATCCATATTTTATTTCCATAAGATGGACAGTAACATTTGCAGGAAGCTGTTGATGAAGATGACGTCATCCATCTTGGTGATGAAGAATCCTGAAAACAAACGTTTTCAGGATCTTTGCAAACATTGTCACCTTAAAAACAAATGAAAAACAAAATTAACTTCAAATTTCAATTTGGGTGACAATTCAATTTGAATGAGTTTTATAAGTTGTAGTAACATAAACCAATCAGTCAGTCAGTCAGTCAGTCAGTCAGTCAGTCAGTCAGTCAGTCAGTCAGTCAGTCAGTCAGTCAGTCAGTCAGTCAGTCAGTCAGTCAGTCAGTCAGTCAGTCAGTCAGTCAGTCAGTCAGTCAGTCAGTCAGTCAGTCAGTCAGTAAGTCAGTCAGTCAGTCAGTCAGTCAGTCAGTCAGTCAGTCAGTCAGTCAGTCAGTCAGTCAGTCAGTCAGTCAGTCAGTCAGTCAGTCAGTCAGTCAGTCAGTCAGTCAGTCAGTCAGTCAGTCAGTCAGTCAGTCAGTCAGTCAGTCAGTCAGTCAG
>NW_008705398.1:2396377-2400027 GCF_000326865.2 Helobdella robusta | reverse complement strand
TCGCCTCGGTTTGGTTTCGCACAAGGCAAGTTAACTCTGCTGCTGCTGCTGTTGTCGGGGTTTGCGTCAGGAGACATATAAATTTGAAGTTGTTTGTAGTTGTCTGTAGGGAAGGATTTCGATTAATTATACAACTTTACTTTCTTTAAAATCTTGGAACAATTTTAACAACGGCAAAGCTCATTTTCATGTACATTGTGCGATCAACAAGAGGATACTTCACCATCTTCATCGCTACCACCACGCTCATCACATTAATGATTATCGCCAGCAATATAACGACATCACCACATCATAATCATAATCATCATCATCATCATCATCATCATCATAATCATCGTTATCATCATCATCCTCATCATTACCATCGTTATCATCATCATCCTCATCATTATCATCGTTATCATCACATTCGTTATCAACATCATCATCATCACCTACATTATATTCATTCGCAACAACAACAGATCAGTTTTGTGCACAGCTGTTGCGGGCCTCGTTTAACATGCAATGCAGCACTAACATCAGCACTAACATCAGCACTAACATCAGCGCTAACATCAGCGCTAACATCAGCGCTAACATCAGCGCTAACATCAGCGCTAACATCAGCACTAACATCAGCACTAACATCAGCACTAACATCAGCACTAACATCATCATCGCATTAATAAGAAACATGAACCTCTCAATCTCTTTTGCATCAGAATCAGGGCTAACAACATCACACAAATATTTGCAAACCCACTCAGAGATTTGATAAACCAACAGACAACTAACAAACCAACTAACCAACCAAACAAACAAACAACCAACCAAACAAACAACTAACTAACCAACCAACCAACAAATCAACCAACCAACCGACCTACTAACCAACCAACAAAGCAGCCAACCATTCAACCAGCCATGCATCTAACCAACCGACCAACCAACTAGTGAACAAATCAACCAAGCAACTAGCCAACCAACCTACCAACAAAATTTTCAAGTGGAGCAGCTATACTGAACAAATGATTCTCTCCTAAATGTGTTAACAGGATTTCATATATGTTGATTGCGTTGTTTGTTGTGTTGTTCGTGTTGTTGGATGACGTCAGAGTGTTTCCATTCAGTGTGTTGTTGCTTGTGTTTTTTGTATTGTTGATATCATTTTTTAGATTAACTTTTATAAGACTGTTCTGTTCCCAAGTAGTCGTGTACAACGTCCGTGCGTCGTGGGATACAAACAGTCCAAACAGGAAATCCGTCTTGTTTAAAATATCCTTAAGAGTGAACTCCACTTGGACCGCTGAAATGGTCAGAGAGATGTTTCCAGTGTATTTGACAGATGATACTGTGTTGTTGTGGTTGATGTTGTTGTTGTTGATGTTGTTGTTGTTGGATGTCGTTGTGGAGGTCGTCGTCATCAGTGTGATGGACTTGATGCTCTGATCACCAGCGTCGGTGAAAAATAACTTCCTGCAGTGTGTGTTCATTAATTTCACTGATGAGGTTGTCTTTGAAAAAGTTCTCTTTCAATTCAAATAATTGTTACTCGTAAGATAAAACAGTGCGATGTTTTTAATTGCATCCATGTTTTGTAGTTGATGTTTTTTTTAAATCCTAAACAGAACATTAGTGCATTGATATAATTCAGGTCAGATCAAATGTTCGACATTTGTCAAACAATGCATCACACGTTTGAAGAATCAGCCAGCCAGCCAGCCAGCCAACCAGCCAACCAACCAACCATTGATTGTCAGTCAAACGAACGAGGCTCATTTGGTTGGGCATTTGGACCTGCGGAGACGAACTCAACACGTTTCGATACTGGCCATCCAACCTGGACATCTCTATCGTCTTCTTTTGCTGGTCATTCCACATCAACCATCTGCGTGCGAATATGTCGAAGTTTTCAAGAAACAAGTTGCAAGTTAGTAAAAAAACCTATGCGGTGTAATTATTTCGTTTGATTGAATGAGCTTCATCAACGAAGCAGTTCCTCGACAATCAGAAAAAAATCCAGCGCAGGTTCCTGCCTACCCGTTAAGAGGATCAACAATGAGACTTCTCGGCTCTATGATGTCCGCGTGCACGACGATTCTCCTGTTGCGTCCGTTGTAGTCTGATGACTCAATGTAGCCCCTTTCCGCGTCCGTCCAGTAGATGCTGCCAGTCAGCACATCCAACGAGATGCCTTCTATGCGGCCAATATCTGTGCAAGTTTTGGGAATGTGTCATTTTTATGTGACGTCACCAACATTTTCGGAACATGTCAGACTGTTCGTTCCAATTTTAGCTATTTTTACTTTTTTCAGAGAGTTTGCCAGTGTTAAATGAATTTTGTTAATATAGATTAATACCTATAACTAAAAGATTGTGTGTCATGAAGCAAAATTTACAGATGACTTGTAGGGAAGACAACTATTCAACGCTTTGAGGGAAAAATTAAAAAAATTATGTTGAATCTATTAAATTAAATCGACCGCGAATTCTGTTTTAAATTAAAAAAGTGGCTGAACCGTCAGAGATGATTCGCGTGATGTTGCTGGCATCCAGGTAGGCCCTGTACAGCCCCCTCCTTGAGTCGTCATTGATGTTGTCACCCCAAAATATCATGCCTCTGTACATGTCCACTTCAAGTGCCACTATGTTGCCACCCGTCTGAACGCACGATCAAAAAAATTTTGTCTATTTTATTTCAACTTATCAAATTTCATCAAATTCATCAAAATCCAAGCAGTCGTAATTTATCATGTCACAAGGTGGGCCTAAACATTTGAATCAGAAATTTAAACTATTACAATAGGCAGGTGAAATTTCAATCTCCATCAAGATACGCTAGGTATATGAAGCTTTCTCCACCGCATACCACACGTTTTGTTGTTTTTTTTTCATTGTCGGTATCCACATTTCACACTCACACTTTTTAAGATGTTGGATTTTATTTAGTTGATTAATTAGTTGATTAATTAAATAATTAATCAATTAATAAGTTCACAACAATGAAAACTTCGAAACTGAACACAAACATTGCCTGCCCGCACGAAATGAAATTTATTAAAAACAATAATCCCCGGATTAATTCAAAAGCCCGTTCATTAAAATCTAATATCATGCAGATGAGCATTTTCAAGCAAACAAATGAAACAAAGGATCAGGTTATATCGGCAAACATCACGTCAGAACCAACCTGGCACAACATCGGAGTCGTCGATATGGGTCGCTTCAAAGATACTCTCATGATACATGTATCATTCGATACATAGATATCTGAATAAAAGAAAGTAGTGTAAGATATTCATACATTAATAAATTTGCCAATAAGCCAAATATTTTTGTTTTAACAGAAGATTCATTATTAGGGCCCATTGATTATATATTTTTTGGAAAATTTTCCATTAATATTTTGTATCAGCCATTAACGATGCCATTCGAGGTCTTTTAAAGGAAATTGTGCTAGAATTGCACGAGACATTAATTTTATAAAGCAGAAACTTCAAAAAGATAGAATTTTTCATAAGTAGTAATAATTATTATTATAAAACGCTTGGCAATGAATATTTTTAAGATTATATCTAGCGGAGTTTATAACGAGATAACATTGAAAATGATTGAAATAAAATTAATAAAATAAAATAAATAATATTTAATAATATAAACTTGGA
>NW_008705398.1:2391212-2393712 GCF_000326865.2 Helobdella robusta | reverse complement strand
AAAAGTAAAACCTTCCACAATTTTTTCCAAGCTGTCAAATTTTGTTTATAAAAAAAGAGGCAAAAACAGATTTTGGTTAGAAATTAGGTGAAGATGTAAGATATGAAGAAGCTCATTGGATAATAATTTGAGTTGAAGCAACTCGTGATAGCAACATCAAAACAACTTTCGAAAAATATATAACTCCATGAGACTAACCCGTGTTGGCCTGGCAGCCCGTGCACGATTTCTGACAGAACTGTGGAATGTTTCCAAGGAAGTTTGTGAAGCAACCGCCCACCATTGCCACGTTCTCACACGATTCATCGCCTGAGAGGTTACTGCATTCTGACGGAGATTTTAATCTCACATTAAACTTATTCATCTAAACTTTCATTTTCAAACATAAATTGTTAATTGACTTCACAGTTTTGAACTCATGATCCGCGGCAAATCGTTCTATCACACCCATCCAGAGCATGCAATTTGTGTGGTGCGGGCAATCACGCGCGCATTCGTTGAAGTAATTGCAGAGAGATTTTTTTAAATTTGTCATTTTCGTAATGAGTGAATCAAAGAAACTGATAAATTCATGCAGACGACACAAATCAACGTTACGTAATAATAGTAGTAATAATAATAATAGTAATAATAATAATAATAAATAGTATTAATAAAAAAAATAATAAACATAATTATTCATCGCATCTCACCTGGTTCGTTCGCAGAGGATGGCGTAGAAAATACAATCGCGAAACAAAAATAAAATATGGCCGGGAAGTATGCAGGTAGAAGCATGTTCCTTACTTGATGGAAGTAAGCAATATTCTCTACAAAAACTTATCCGATGCTAAAATATGTACAGGAATAATAAGTTTGGTTTCAAGTCTTATGTGCTAATGCTGATGTTACAGCCAGGTTGAAATGTTTTGACACAATTTAAGAGAGAAATTTGTAGTTAAAAATTAATTTTTTTTTGGATTCAGTTGAATGTTTGTCACGATACTTCACATGAAGTGATGCCACACAGAGCTGTGTGATCAAAATATCCAACCTAAACATAATGTCACTCCATCAATGTTGTCTGCGCGTGTGTGTGTGTTTGTGTGGTGTCTGTGTGTGTGCATGTGTGTGTGTGTGTGAAATGAATCTTCTATAGGTGCAACTTCAGGCCAGCTATTTTCAACAAGGATTCTATGTAGAAGCAGTAATAAAATTTACAATTAATTAATAATAATTAATTTATAAGTACGACTTTAAATTGAACTCTTCTATAGAAACGCAAAATAAGGAACCTCCTTTATAAAGGCTCCTCGTCATATTATATGAATTAAACGCGGTCCGTTCAGTCACAAATCTTCAGAAAAATTTTTCCTCAATTTAAAAAAAATTAACAATTTCGACAAATGTCATTTCCAACGGATTGAACGATAAAATAATGCGATGCAACGCAATGATGTTACTTCATAAATGTATATATATATATATATATATATATATATATATATATATGTGTGTGTGTGTGTGTGTGTGTGTGTGTGTGTGTGTGTGTGTGTGTGTGTGTGTACTCTAATATACACATTTAATACATCTGATACATCTAGAACATACATGAATACAAACAAACAAACATACAAACAAGCCGTCAGAGCATCACCAGCGTATGGCATTAACTATCCATGCATTCATTTCATCGTGTGCTCGAGAGAGACGACCACGCTTCAGTGAAATGATGCATTGTACAAGTACATCCTATACATACAGACATGCGTATTAACATATATACAAACATGATATAAACATACACACATATATGCACACACACATACACACACCTGTATATATATATATATACATATATTTACAATATTCTATAAATTCTACCGAATGTTTGGCGTTAATATGTTTGTAGTTTGTTTTTTCAATTTTTCCCACTAAAGTTTTTTGGTGAACGTTTAGTTTATTAAAATTCAAAATAAACTTATTTTCCGAATTCATGCTGCAAATAAGGCCATATTTTGATTCCGAATGAATCATCATCAGTGCTTTTTGATGTTATATAGGGAAATATTGACTTTGTCAAAATGAACTTAAATGGAAATTAGGTGTCAGGTTTCTTTATTGGCTGGTCATCTTCTTTGGTCTCCTTTTCTTCATCGATAGCATCATATTCTTTTTTGTCACTATTTACAATGCTAGTTTTTATTACTTCTTTGTTTTCATTGTTGGTTAAGCGCCATTGTTGGTTAATTATATATATATATATATGTATATATATATATATATATATATATATATATATATATATATATATATATATATTTGACATTTGACATTTGACATTTTTATTTCATCAAATCAAACAGTGAAATCAGAAAAATGAAATCAATGAAAGGAAATGATCTGGAAATCGAAAAAGGAATCTGGACTTCTTGTACTGATCACTAGTGTCAATTTGTCAACATAATTATAAAAAAAATTCAATATACCCAAACACAATATAATGTAGGTTAAGGTTATA
>NW_008705398.1:2385128-2391162 GCF_000326865.2 Helobdella robusta | reverse complement strand
ATGTTTTTCGATCAACCGTTAGAAAAATTGACGAAAAGTTAAATTGGAAGTTAACAAAGCCGAGTATATATATATATATATATATATATATATATATATATATATATATATATATATATATATTTGACATTTGACATTTGACATTTTTATTTCATCAAATCAAACAGTGAAATCAGAAAAATGAAATCAATGAAAGGAAATGATCTGGAAATCGAAAAAGGAATCTGGACTTCTTGTACTGATCACTAGTGTCAATTTGTCAACATAATTATAAAAAAAATTCAATATACCCAAACACAATATAATGTAGGTTAAGGTTATAGATATTTCAAAGAGTAATTCTAATACTTCAAAATTGCTATATTGTTGTTATGTTGTTTAATATAATTTAACAGAACCATGGTGCAAAATATGCACTAATGAAATTTTAATGAACTTTTTTTTAACTTAAAAAAATACCTCAGCTGAAGCAGTCTGCACGTTGCTGAGACGACTGGATGAGAAACTTGACAAGGATCGACACTCTGTCCTCAAGAAGAACTTCTCGTCACTGAGGTGCCTCATCGAATCGCCTCTCTTCCAACAACTGGCACATGTCCAGCACTCCCTGCAACGATTGTCAAACCTTTCAAGGTCAAGGGAGCTAGGGGAGCATGACTTTGACATTGAGACTGGAACGGGAGAGTTGAGAGTTATCAGGAATGGTCGGTTGAAAGAGACTTGTAGAAGCGAAGATAAAACTTACAAGTTGTTGGAACATGTAGATATTTTATTTTATTTTATTTTTCGTTACAAATTTTATTGAAATTTATTTTAAGATGAAATCTTAAAAATGACTGGAATGACTAAAACGTGAATAGATAATGGAAATCATTTCACACAAAAATTTAGAGAAAGAGCAATATTGCGGATCAAATATACCAACAAC
The DNA here is from genome assembly GCF_000326865.2 of Helobdella robusta. Lineage (NCBI taxonomy): Eukaryota > Metazoa > Annelida > Clitellata > Rhynchobdellida > Glossiphoniidae > Helobdella > Helobdella robusta. The sequence continues at coordinate 2,390,234 of NW_008705398.1, read as the reverse complement.
AGAATGAACAACAAAACCAACTTCAACGACAAACTTCATCAAGTCCCAACGACAACATCAACATCAAGAACAACAGTGATGATAATATCATCAAAAACAGCAACAGTGATAACAATAACATCAGCAACAACATCAGCAGCAACACATCCAGTACCACCATCAACACCTTTCTCACCAACACCACAGATGACACGACCACCGCTAATGAATGGGTGGAAATTGAAGTCATCAACTTGATCAATGACGGATCTGGTCTTGGGTTTGGGATAATCAGGAAGCCCAACAACAACAGCAACAGCACCAACAACAACAGCAGCAAAAAAGCAGGCGGTGCATACATCAAATCTATCATCAGTGGGAGTGTTGCTGAGAAGGTTGGGAGGTTGTGATGATGATGAATATGAAGTGATGAGGATGGTGCCAGTGATGACGACGATGATAATGAACTGATGGTGATGATGAAGTGATGTTGTTGATGGAGTGATGTTGTTGAAGTGATGATGATGATGATGAAATGATGTTGTAGATGATGATGACGATGGAGTGATGATAATGAAGTGATGATGATGCTTGAAAGGTTGATGGAGATTACAATGATGTTTGTAATAATGTTATTGTTGATGAATGATGCTAATTAATCATTATGACAACATTCTGACTACTTGGGTGATATGACGATGATGACGAATCTCATTTGAGTGAGTGGCGGACGTGACGATGAGGATGTTTAAATTGGAGTATCTCTGGTTTTGCAACCATGCTGAAAAAAATAGCAATAACGAGTATGACACACTGTTTTAACGACCATAGCTTCGTGAATGTTGATGTTGTTTTATGTCTCAGTGATAACAATGTGAACAAGTGATAATAACAAACACTCAGGGGCTACGTAACGTAACAGTTCGTGCACAATATTCAGATAACATGCCTGAAGCCATTCAATGCAGAGCAACATGGCAATTACACACTTGAACATATTTTTATGATTAACATGCATTCAATGAACATTTTTTGTTTGCCATTTATATGGCTTTATTATGTATAATTATAAAGATTATATATATATATATATGTGTGTGTGTGTGTGTGTGTGTGGTGTGTGGTGTGTGTTATGTGTGTGTGTGTGTGTGTGCGGAGGTGTGTTGGAAGGAGACCACATTTTGTACAGTATTGTAAAAATTCTATCGAATTGTTGGCAATAATCAATTTAAAGTATACCTTTTCAATTATTATCCAAGTTCATTGTGAAAATTTAATGAAACTGTCGTTATCCAAATTCATCATGCAGATGATGCCTTTTTTTGAATTTCCACAAATCATCTTCAGTGCAGGTTTGATAGTTTCTTTGAACAAAGCAAAGTTAGCTCCTTTGAAAAGTCAGTTACTTAGAGGGCGTCGTATTTTTTTTATCTTCATGACAAAAAAAAATGAATGCATTATGAATTTGGATAACAAAACTTTAATTAAATTTTCATGATGAACTTTGATAATCTATTTTCAATAAATTGAACCATTTCCAGAAAATTCAAGTAATGACAAACTTTAAATTGAACATTGCCAACAATTCGGTTGAATTCATACAATATATATGTATATGTATATATATATATATTTACAATATTCTATAAATTCTACCGAATGTTTGGCGTTAATATGTTTGTAGTTCGTTTTTTCGATTTTTCTCACTAAAGTTTTTTGGTGAACGTTTAGTTTATTAAAATTCAAAATAAACTTATTTTTCGAATTCATGCTGCAAATAAGGCCATATTTCGATTCCGAATGAATCGTCATCAGTGCTCCTTGCTGTATATATAGGGAAAATTAACTTTGACGAAAATCAAAAATTATTTTTTACAACGTCAAAGTTAATCTTGACAAAGTCAATATTTCCCTATATATACAGCAAGGAGCACTGATGACGATTCATTCGGAATCGAAATATGGCCTTATTTGCAGCATGAATTCGAAAAATAAGTTTATTTTGAATTTTAATAAACTAAACGTTCACCAAAAAATTTTAGTGAGAAAAATTGAAAAAACGAACTACAAACATATTAACGCCAAACATTCGGTAGAATTTATAGAATATTGTAAAAATTATGGTCTATTACCAACAAAATATATATATATATACACATAATTTTTTCATTTAATTATTATATACCTATATACATATCTAAAACAAACAAATTGATAACAATCTAAATACAAAGAAACATATCACATAAACTGGTAAAAAAGTATTTACAAATACATGTATACTTCTAACTGTGTCACACACATACTCTTATTCACGCACACACATGTACGTACTCACATCGACACGCACACACACACGTACTCACACAGACACACACACATGTACGTACTCACACCGACACGCACACACACACGTACTCACACAGACACACACACATGTACGTACTCACACCGACACGCACACACACACGTACTCACACAGACACACACACATGTACGTACTCACACCGACACGCACACACACACGTACTCACACAGACACACACACATGTACGTACTCACACAGACACGCACACACACACGAATTGAACGCCCATGCGAACAGGATGGCAGGTTGAGAAGTGGCGACCACATATTAAAGATCGACGACATCGTCGTCAAGGACTTTCGAATCAACAAAGTGGCAGAGGTCCTTCGAGAAACAGGTATCTACGTGCAATTGGTCGTCTGTAGGCCCACCTCCAAATCTCAGGAGGAGTCTGATTGGCCGATCATCATCGTACCAACCAATCAGATTGATGGTGTTTTGTCCATTTTGTCGGTGAATGAGGAGGAAGATGATGTGGTGAATTGCCTTGCAAGGGATGATGACGACGAGTTCAACAAAGGAGTTAATGATGACGATGTCCAGGTGAGAGTGGCTGCTGATTAGTGTTTCTTAACATTTTTATTCACTCAAACTTGTTGTTGGCTATTTAATGCTTCTTAAACAACAATGGCCAATGTTTTTAGTCATTGTGTGTTATAAACTCGTGCCAGATATTCACATTCGTGTTTAATGTGCGGGCGGAGACTCTGATTATTTTAACCTATGATCTAACGCTCGTAACGTTATTCACATCAATTGAAATTGTCAAGTGGTTCGTACAATCGTTCTGCATAGTTTTGCCCACACCTGACTATTTGCGTTTCATGACAATTCAAACTATTTCGTATTTGAACACTTGAAGCAGATGCGGCATCAACCATCACACCAGCAACAACAACAACAGTTACAACAACAACAAATAGAGATCTATGAGGTAGAATTGATGAAAAGTCACGAGGGACTCGGCATGAGTATGGAGGGCTTCTTCAGCAACAAGGGTAACGCGTTTGTAAAAGTTGTTCTTATGTTATGTTATGTTGTGTTGTGTTGTGTTTTGTTGTGTTGTGTTATGTTGTGTTTTGTTTTGTTATGTTGTGTTGTGTTATGTTATGTTGTGTTTTGTTGTGCTGTGTTACGTTGTGCTGTGTTGTGTTGTGTTATGTTGTGTTGTGTTATGTTATGTTGTGTTTTGTTGTGCTGTGTTACGTTGTGCTGTGTTGTGTTATGTTGTGCTGTGTTGTGTTGTGTTGTGTATTTTCGGAAGCGAGTGGTGCAGTTGTAATGGTTGAAGTTGACTAGTTTTACACACACTGCAGTTACAATATGTAATTGTCATAAAAAAGGTATATTATAAAATATATGAAAGGTATATTAGGGCTGTTCCGGATTTGATTTTTCCACTTCCGGCCAGAGCCAGTTTTAACCGGATTTACAAACACAAATGTGTGGTTATACATGCTGACCGTATTTAAAGAAGCAGTAACCTCAATCACATTGCACGGTCTTAATGTCTGGTAATTTAAAAGTAATTGAGAGAAATTTAAGAAATTTAAGATGGACACCATCGTTATTTGCGTAAAAACTTTTGTATTCATGTATACATTCATCGTTATTATTAACATCAAACTCATCATCGTCATCATCATTATCATCATCATCATCGTAATCATTATCATCATCAATGCACCACAGATGGAACCACCAACATTGTAGTGAGTGGTGTTAAGGAAGGCAGTGTGGTGGACATGGATGGACGCATTAGGAAGGGGGACCGAATATTGGAGGTGGTTGTTTTTGTTCGTTCGTTCGTTCGTTCGTTTGTTCGTTCGTTTCTTCGTTCGTTTGTTTGTTCGTTTGTTTGTAAAAAGATCGTTGTAACTGGATGGTTTTACATAATTATTGCTTATTGGTTGTTGTTGGTTTTTGAATGTTTGTTGCTTGGTTGTTGCTGGTTTTTGAATGTTTGTTGATTGGTTTTTGTTGGTTTTGAATGTTTGTTGATTGGTTGTTGCTGGTTTTGTTGATTGTTTGTTGTTGGTTTTTGAATGTTTGTTGATTGGTTTTTGAATGTTTGTGGATTGGTTGTTGTTGGTTTTTGGATGTTTGTTGATTTGTTGTTGTTGACTGTCTATTATTTAAACATCGAAGACTCTCTTATATATAATAACAATAGTTTATTATTAAAGGGCGCAAACTGAACGCTCCTATGCGCCCAACAAGAGAAAAAAATATAATTAACCCACAACACGATACATAACAATAAGTAAAATATGTACATACAATGAAAACCAAGCATAAAATAACGTACAAACACCCCTGAAAATACAACTAAAGAATAATGAATTTAATAAAGAATTTAAGGACTAATAATAAAAAATGCTATATAACGAAACAATAGGTAAATAACTTAATGTACAATGTGCACACACATACACCAAACCAAACCTTTATCTATTTAAACTATATACTTAAAAACAAATACCCATAGAAATTAAGTTACATATTTAAATTCATCCTGCCAAGCGTGTTGATCATCCGAACATAACTTCACAAATATTAATCACTAATTGATGTAAATAATAAATAACATAAATATATACACACATGTATATATATACACACATACATATATATATATATATATATATATATACACATATATAGATACAATTTGGAACGAGGTTTTCGGATAAGCAGGTTTTATTAAAAATAATTCCCCAATTTGTTGTTATTACTTTTTTGAATAATAATTCAACACG
>NW_008705398.1:2354032-2385063 GCF_000326865.2 Helobdella robusta | reverse complement strand
CTACGACGTGTTGAATTATTATTCAAAAAAGTAATAACAACAAATTGGGGAATATATAGATACATAAATAAACCAATGAATACAAAATAGAATTTTATACTGGGAATTTTTTAATTTTGGTGTAATGGTTAAGATGCCTGGCATTGCTGCTGCAGTGACTGGGTTCGAATACAAAATGGCCCGCGTCTGCCACGCACAATGTTTCTGGTGCATTGAATCACACATGTTCATTAGTTTTTGATCACTACGTCAGTGTGAGCGTTCGCAAGTTTGTCCAACTACTCTGTGAATGAAATGGTGAAAAATGATTCTAGTCTTTTTTTAAAGTTGTTTTTAAACGACAGTTAGCACTTGATTTTTTTTTATAAAAAATTATGGGAATTTTTCTATTAATTAACCGTAATGTTAGACAATTTGAATGAAATAAAAATTTAAATGTTTATGTTTTATACCAAAGTTATATGAAAAAATATTTTTAAAAAATTTCTAAACCCAATTAAAAAATTAGATATAATACCCTCATCAATAAACTTTTTTAAATGTTTCATTGGCACTATCAAGACACCTAAACTAGAACTGACCCTTGATCGGTTTTGAAACCTTGCAATAATCATCAACATCATTGACAGTTGCCATCTTCATTCTTGACTTCAACACATCACGTATGGATCATACTGCAAAAAATCATATGAAATACTTGAAGTATGAAATTACTCGAATGTCGCTGGAATATTTTTCGTTTGCCTTGAAGTGGCAAAAAAATCTTAATAAATTGTCGGCATAATTGTGCATTATAAAATATATGGCATAGATGAAACAATAAATAAACTTAACCAAAAATAAAAATAGATAGTTGAAACGATAAATATAATATAATAACATATATAATAATATAATATATAATAATAATAAATAAAATAGATGAAACAATAAATAAACGTTATTTAAAATAAAAATAGATAGCTAACAATTAAACAACTCCTACCTTAAAAATCACCAAATTTATGAGATAAATGACTTACCAATTTGGCACTCTCAATCTTTTTTGGGAATGTACTTTACAGGATGTACTTTACAACACTCGCTAAACCATTGCCTTGTTTTTTTAATTGTTGTATTTCACCGTGTTTTTTTTGATTGGTTGAACATTGTATGTTTGTTCTCCACTTGCATGTAAAAAAAAATACAAATCTCAGTAGATAAACAGATTACACATCCTTGTAAATAAACTTTTTGAACTTTTTTAAATGTTTCATTGGCAATATCAGGACATATAAACTAGAACTGACCATCGAAACCTCAAAATTTTGAAACATTAATTGTTTGATTATCAACAAGATTGGCAGTCGACCGTTTCATTGTTGTCGATTTTTTCGTTTATTTTGATATTTTGGAGGTTTCATGTTCTAAAAAGTTAGATAGGTTGATGATCTGCTGTGTGCCGCGTTCATTTTTGTGTCCAGGCTATCCATAAAAATAGTCTTCCACTTGTATATATTTTTCCATTGTATTTACAGTAAGTGCAACCTTCGGAAATAGTATGAATAACTTGAAGTATGATGAATAAACTTTTTTGAATGGTTCCTATATTTTGAAACCTTGCAATTGTCGTCAACAACACTGACAGTGGCCTGATTCATTGCTGACTTAACACATCACGTGCTGGATCATGCTGATGCACCGTGTTATTCTTATCGATTGCATGTTCATCCTCCAACTACATTTAATTTTCCATTTTATGTACACTAGAGCCTGCAATAAAAAGTAGGAATTACCTGATGTGTGAAACCTTGCAATGATTACCAACAACATAGCAGTCGCCTGTTTCATTGTTGAATCATTGTTGCTGGTTTTTTTGTTTTGATTTTCAGTTGATTTCATTTTTTTATAAATTTGGATAGGTCGTTATTCAGCAGAGTGCCAATTTAGTTTTTGCGTTCAGGCTGTCCGTCAAAGGTTTGGAAAGATTATTCAGTTGTAGTCTCAGATAGATCAAAAACAGTGACAAACTCTGATAACCATTATAACCATTGTCAAGTGTTCTCATCACATGACTTTGTTCGCCTCCAGTGACAAACAGTTTGTCTGCGTATGGCACCATAGCATGGCTGCAGTGACTTGAAGAGTGGAATGAGGCCAGCCACGTGATATGTTTGAAGCCATCTTGCCTGATGTTGTTCCTTTTTTACGAGGGCATAGCTGTATGTCCGTTATCCACTTACATATATCTTTATCTCGTGCTGGATTGTACTGACACGCCGTGTTCTTGCTTTCTCATTGCATGTACTGTTCAGCCTGTAAATGACCCTTCAGCGATTTCTCTTTATTAGTTTTTAATAAATATGTCAGCGGTAAGGTTTTCAATTTTATCTAATCACTATGTAACCATGAAAAAAATTGGCTAAAAATGTTATCTGGACGACAAATAGCAATAATTTTTAGAGTAACTTTGCGTGATCACGTCTATATTTAGTTATATTTAATTTAATTATACTTAATTTAATTATATTTAATTTAATTATGTTTAATTTAATTATGTTTAATTTAATTATGTTTAATTTAATTATGTTTAATTTAATTATACTTAATTTAATTATATTGTCATTCAATTATATTTACATTTAAATATATTTAATTGAATTGTAAACCTCAAAGAAAGCCAAATTGTTAAAAAAACTTTAATTCACAAGATGTTATGACAGTGATGATGACATGTGGATGGTGATCAAATAATTTATTATTATTATATCATGAAATGATGACGAAGACGATTGTGCCCACAAACCTGACTTATTTTATTTTATTTAGAAGTATATAAGTGAGTGTATGTTTTTCGCGCCCATCATTTTTTTATGTTTATGTTTAACAGGTGAACAACGAACCGATGCACAACTTGGACTACGAACAGGCTGTTGAGGTTTTTAAGAACACTGGACAAGTGGTCAGGTTGAAGATGGAGAGAAACTTTCTACCCAATTTCAACAGCAACAACAATGTTTGTGTCGTTTGTACTACTGGACTTTTAAAAAATTATATTTCACGTAAATTTTTTGTAAACGTTGATTTTAAAATGACGATTGGACATTGTTATTAAATCTGCAAATTCAGCATTTATTTTGGCAGCAACAGCAGATGCAGCAGCAACAACAGCTTCCCCACCACCAGCAGTATACACCATCTTTAGCATTAACAAACGATGATGTGTATAATGGTGAGATTCTTGATTTCGTTTCGTTTCTAGTTTATTTTATTTTTTTTATTGTTGTTGAAATGAGGTCAATCACGTAACTTAGCAACCACTGCAGATGACCAGCAGGAAGATACCATCAAGGAGCTGCAAACATTCTGGAAGTCGCAAGTGGGCAGCAATTATGACATCATCGTTAGTTCGAGTCGTTCTAATTATTTTTTACTTGCTTGCACTAATTTTCACACTTTTTAAAAACAATTCGTGAGTCGGCCTAATCAGAAATGATTTTTAAAATGTGCATGGCCGGTGTTCATGGACCTGAGATTATTTCAGAATTAATAAGCTACGCAAACTGTGTAAGCGTATTGCTGGATTGCCTTGTTGAATGTAACCCACGATGATGAGGATGAATTGTAATGAGCCGGCGTGAATCGAAAGTGATGATTGGATGGATGACTGCCTTCCATGAAACCTCCAGGTGGCCAAAATAATGAAGCAATCAGACTCGAGCTCTCTTGGCATTGGATTGGACACACGTACCATAAAGAACATCAAACAGAAAAATAATGATGATGATAATAACAACGATGATGATGATGGCGGTGGTGATGGTGGTAGCGATACATACCGTCATTATTTGGTTAACATTAATCCAGATGGAGTGGTGGCCAGGCAGGGGTGTTTGAAAGAGGGAGATCTTCTGTTGCAGGTCGGTCAAAGTTTAAATGCTTTTCGTAGTGGGCTGACGTGTCGTTTCAAATATTTGCCACTGTCTCGACCAGTTTGTTACTTTACAGTAGAGCCCTGCGCGGTTGGAATTTTCAAAAACCGCAACCGCACTAAATCGCAACATTTAAAACCGCACCGCAACCGCACTGCCGAAAACCGCAACCGCACCGCAAGAAATGAAAAACAACATTAATGCTTTTATTGACATTATAAATCATAACTATCTACATTCAAATCACTGTTACTCTTAATAAATAACATTTTGGCTTCACATTTGCTACAACAGATAAATGATTTAGCCACGTTTTTAAAATAAATTCTGCTAAAATTTTTCCAAATTTCACTTTTAGAATTTTCTTGCGCTTTTAAAGAAACTTTTTTGCTTTTGGACATCATCAATTTAATCAAAAATTCTTTATCAATTACATCTACCTGTGGATCAACTTCAACATTTTTTACCTCGGACATTTTTATAAAATAATCGATAATTAACCACGCCGTAAATAAAATAACTACTTCTTTCAAAGTAAACAGGAAAAAGAAAATGGTTGCTTCAACGGCTTCCAAAGATATTAAGATTTTTCAAAGACACTTATATAAAAATTATTACAATGATAATGCAAATTTTTAAAATGTTATGGACGAACAAAAATATTTAACAAAATTTTTGCGGTCACCGCGGTTTTGATAAAAAAACCGCGCCGCGGAAAAATCGCACATTTCAAAACCGCAACCGCGTAAAACTGCATGATTTATGCACCGCAACCGCAAAAAACCGCGGTTGCGGTGCGGTTTTTGCGGTTTAAATTGCTAACCGCGCAGGGTTCTACTTTACAGCTTACATGCTCTTATATCTAACGTTCCCCGTTATTTTGTATTTTTAAAGTCAAGTTCAATTGTGAGGAATTATGGCGATTATTTTAAAGACACTTTTATTTTCAGTTCAAATTTTTTATTGTGTTAGTTTATTATTATTATTTGTGATTAATTTGTTAAATTAAACTAGATTAAACTAGACTAAATTAAACTGAATTTATTCTGAATTCAGCAACTTTTAAATTTACTTGAAATTCATTGGCCAGGTGGACCAGTATGCCTTGTTCGACATGCCGCACGCACAAGTTGTTCACATTCTGAAGAATCTTTCTCAATTTGTCGTCATGGTCTGTGGACGGCTGTCTCTGGATGGTGCTGATGATGATGTTGCTGATGCTGATGATGACTATGGCAGACCAGTTCAGGACGAGGCAAGTAAGAACTTGCACCATAATTATATGCATGATAGTCATAACAGCAACAACAACAGCAACACCAACAGCAATGAAAATGTTAATAATAATAGCTCTCAAAATATTACCCGGACCACTGTTAATGGTGGCCATCTAGCGGAGAAAGATAATCACAATTACTACAACGGAATTGTTAATGAAAGTTTTGTAAATGATGAAAATATTACCATTGTTGCAACAATATCAACAACAACAACATCATCAACAACAACAACAACAACATTTAAACCTCAAGCGAAATTGAATGCATCAAACTCGTTGAAAAGTGACGACATCAAAATTCCGTTCGCTTTGAAAAACAATTACATCGTCGGAAGCGGCACTACATCAACAGAAACTTTCAACCCGGCTAATATGAAAAACAGATCAAAACCTCTCAAACCAGTTCTACTCGCAACTGCGCTGAATGCACACGGAACAACAACATCTACATCGACCATAATATCTGAAACGAACTCCTCAAACTTAACAACGCAGTTCACACAAAGTTCAACAACAAATTTTCACAATCTGACAACAACTACTTCAACATCAGCAGATGCCACGCAATCAGCATCACCTGCCTCGAAAGACGTTGCCACTGAAGACGAAGTTTGGGACAGTTTCGAGCAGTTGGCTCTCATTTCGAACGCCGGTCCACATATCAATGAAGATATTTTAAATAGAGTTGCACTTTCAAACGGGTTCGTCAATTCAAATAACTTCGAAACTGTTAATGGTTACATCGAGAAATCTGCATACCACGAAGACATGAGCCAGCCAATCAGTACTACCAGGTACAATAATAACGACATCATTATTAGTAACGATGTGCATGATGTTGTTAAATGCATGAAACCTAATTATATCTATGCAACAAATAATAATTTTAATAATGTATGCAAAACCATTCATCACAGAGCAACAGCTGACGTAAGAAACAACATCACCGCCAATAACCAGCCAGCAAGTGATGGGGTCGCTAGTTCAGACATGGGCAACAAAACGAACAGCAACTTCAACACGAACGTCATCAGGAGGAAATCCTTATCAGACCCGCAAACATTCTCCAACCTGTTCAGGAATGGATGGAGTGACCAACCTGTCTACGTGGACCTCTTGAAGGAGGACCGGGGACTGGGATTCAGTGTTTTCCATTACTCGGTCTGCTCCCTTCGTTTTGTACTTCCATTCATTTAACTGAAAACACTTCTATTTCTTGGCTATCGTTTCTTCTTGGGGATCATTTTTTGTTGTTGCACAATCATGTTGTAGTTCATCATTCAATGATCACCTATTTAAAATCAAATGAGTGAATGAAACAGCTGCATAACCATTTTTCAACTACTTGTCCATCACATCTTTATACTTTTGCATACAGCAGCAAGTATTTTATGTTTTTTTTTAATTTTCAAGAGCCCAAAAAATGGCGAAGCACTCCTGACAAACGGCCAAGCAAAAACGAATGACGAAATAGAGAGCTTAATTTTGATCCGCAGCTTGGTGGCTGGAGGTGCAGCAGAGGTGGATGGACGTCTGCAACCAGGCGATCAACTCATTTCAGTCAACAACACTCCGATTCTCAGATCCAACTTGGAAGTTGCCCTGACGGCTTTGAAGCAAGTTCCGCGAGGCCTCATAAGGATCGGAGTCTTGAAACCTCTGAAGTTTGAAGATGACCAGTGTATGAAATTCGGTGACGAGATTCTCAAAGAAAAAATGGTCGAAAATGACGTTGGTATTGATATAACTAGTCTTATGATAAGTCCTATAAAGGATACATTGCTTTCTAACAGCCCAACAACCGTTGAAACGACTAAATTATCTCCCACAATAGCGACAACAAACTCTAGTTTCAAAACTCAAAATCTGCCGCATGATCAACCAGTGAACTTACTTTTCTATCCAACGGCTACTACAGTATTTTCAAAGCCTATTGCAACGGCCTCAGCAACATTATTAGTTGACAATAACATCACAATTTCATCTTCTAATTCAAATTCGACCAACTCACCGCCGACTAAAACACCTCCTGCCATTCCGCCCAAACCAACAGTCCGCAAATACTCCCCAGTCTCAACATCTGCAGCCACGTATCCAACAACATCTCTAACAACAACAACGTCGACATCATTTGCAACTGCAACGAATACGACAGCTACCATAGTTAAACCTGCGAGGTCAAAGCATTCGAGTGTCAGTTCATTAAATTCATCCGCTGTATCGTCAACAGGCTCGATGCAGACCGAACAAAACTTGCCAACATCAGTAACGATTTCAACGGAAACACCTTTAAAATCATCTTCATCGAAACTAGCGCCATCCACTCCAACAACTCCTCCAACAACATCAACATCAACAACTCCTACAACAACAACATCAACAACAACAACATCAACAACCATATCACCACCTCGAACAACGGCAAGAACGTCGACAGCAGCAACAGCCGCAACAGCAGCAGCATTGAAACATCTTGAGAAGAGATTGGTAGATGTGCAGAAGAGACCAGGTCAGAGTCTGGGGATCACTATTGTGGGTTAGTATTGACCACTGGATTGAGGACTGGTGATGATGATTATTATTTCTGCGTTGTTATAACCAGGTTCGAATGCTAAAGTGATCTCCGCATGTGAGGCCATGCGTCCATCGGTTCACACTTTTTCACACACGCCGTGCGAGCGAGCATATTTTTTTCGTCTTTTAATATGCAGATCTGACATGAATGAATGAATGAATGAATGAATAAATGAATGAATGAATGAATGAATGGATGGATGAATGAATGAATGAATGAATGAATAAATGAATGAATGAATGGCATGTTATTCTAGTTTTCTAGTTGAACATTCGTGCAACGAAGGCTGTCCTATCTCCACCACAAAACACAAAACGCACACTTATTTTGTATGCTCGCGCAAGCACCGCACACATTATTAATATTATGTTAATTAAATTTTTTTTTTGTTAAATACGAACCTATTCAACATTGATAATAATTAGGGGGTCGTTCCATCGGAGGCCTGCATGATGGGGTATATGTGAAGAACGTTAATGAGAAAGGGACGGCCTACAAACGATTGAAGACTGGTGACCACATATTGGAGGTATTGGGAAAATTATTATTATTATATTATTATTATTGTTATTACTATTATTATAGATTTTCTTTTCCTTTCTTTTATAAAATTTTATAAATTATTTACATTTATTTTTTTACACTCTTACAAATTATTAACAATTTTTTTATTGATTTCATTTTGATTTTATCTTTTTTGTCAATAAAAGATTGCTCCCATTATTATTATCAATTGTGATAGAATTACTGAAAGAATCCTATTTTTAAAAACTAACATCTTCTATTAGTATTCATTCCTTTTCATTAATTATAACTTTATTTTATTTCATCTTTTTATTTTATTATGTCGATAGTTTAATAGTTGATTAAATAAAAAGCGGCGTTCGAATTTTCTGCTTTCGAAGTTGGCCAAATTATTTAAGGGTCTTTCGAGTGTTACGTAATTACGTAAGGCTTCAATGCCAGGGATTTAAGGTGTAGTACATAACAAATTATTGTTTTTATTTATCAGAAATAAAATTTATATTAATTTAGATTTTATATATAATCTACAATTTTTAGTGTAGTTTTATGTAGAATGATACACCAGACTCATCCGTGTAGCATTTTGAAAAATGATTCTTTCCTACCTATTTAAAATAAACAATACAATGAACTTGTATTAAAGCTTTTCTGAATTAAATAAATAAGCATGTAAAATTTTCATTAAGGAAATTTTAGTTTTGTTTAGGAAGAGTTTTGTTGAAACGTGGAAGAGGTCACTGGAGGGCTTGAAAAAATTCGTTTTTCCTGTCACGTGATTTTTGATTGAACGGCCTCTCATCGATATTATGTTTTTATTTTGGATGCATTTTTCGTATGAATATAAAAAACAAAAAAAACCAAAGCAACCTTTTAATGACTTTTAAAGAGTATGCTTCATTGCATGAATGATTTAACAACGTTCTGCAAAACATGCACCAAGGTGAATGGAATGAACTGCAGGGATGCCAGCCACGAAGAGACGGTCGAAATGATCAAAAACGCCTCCAGTCCCGTCTGGTTTCTTGTTGAAAATGATAACTTTGATGCAGGTGAACATTTCTGGTTTTTTGGTTTGAATTGCTCGATATTTCATGCAGTGGCGTACCCAGAGTGGAGTAGGGCGGTCGTGGGGTGTTTAAATGAGCAGTGGCGGATTAAGGGGTCCGAGGGCCCTCCTCGTTATCCACAGTCAACAATCAATTTGCTGTTCTTTTTGAAAATGTAACCAACATATATTATATTGTTTAACTTATTTTCATACATGAACACAGTTTTTATACATGAAAACGCCATTTTTAATAGGAAGATTGACACAAAATTGTGTAATAAGCCAAAGGGTCGCCAAGTAATTTTCCAGTTTTTTGCACCATCCCCTCTCGTTAAAAAGTTCACTAGAGCCACCCTTGAAAATGGGTACGAAAACGTGAAACCGCTATAAATTTAAAAAAAATTAATCATTACTTTATTCCAAAATATTTTTTATAAAAATGTTTTTAATGGATTTGTGCAAGAACTAACCCAGCACCATACAAGCTGAGTTGTTTTTCCAGATTTGCGACTGTTTACTGGTCTTATGAAGTTATGTTAATATGGAATACAAACATACGCAAACATGGTAGGTAGAGGGGGAGCGCCGAAAGGATTTGATGCCCCTATCTGCTGTCACCCTTGGTACGCCCCCAATTTTATATTTATTTTATTACCTAGCTTAAATTAACTTTACATGTTTGCTATTTATATATCTGTTTTCTAAGGAATTTTGTAACAGATTTTTTATATAACTTCCTATTGTTCGATTAAGCTAAAAATTTGGCAATATGCTCAACTCGGACAACAATGCACGAATTAACTAACGACTTAAATTAACCAACTATTTTTGAAAATTGAGAGACTTGATGAGGTCAATCAATAATTTGTTAACTTTCTAAAAACCTAAAATGTGCAAAAGTAGTTCAGCAGTGATATATATCTCAGGAACGTGTCATCGAGGTGTATGTTGCGACATGGCAGTGCCGTGCAACTGAGGGCTTGCGTCATAACGTACCTGCTGCATGGCCAGCGTGTTGCACTGTTGTTATCTTCATGTTGATGATGTGTCAAAGTTTATTATTCGTCCGCTGACGTTCAACCAGTACAAATATTTTCGCCGTAATAGTATTTTTCATTTTTGTTTCTGGTGTTTATTCTAAATCAGAGAATTGTTTTTTTTACTGTTTTGCTTTAAGGACGTTCAATTTTATATTATAGACATGCAGTAGTCTGCGAACATGGTATGAATATTGCACGTAATGTAAAGCAGCTTTCTGCATTTGTTTTAATTGTTTTTCATGTTTTGGCATTTCGAATCAGGCAAAATCACTGCGATGCACAATGGACAGACACATTTATAGCGTATAAACATTACATACAAAAAAATAGTAAATGTTAGATGAAAGATTTTCAAAACAAATATGAATATAATGTTGTCCAGGTGTGGCGCGGATCTGATTATCACCTGTATTATTTCTCCATTCGTGTCGTTCCATCTAATTACATTATCCTTATAAGGAAAATTTAACTTGCATCTAGAATATATATATATATATACGTGTGTGTGTGTGTGTGTGTGTTTGCGTGTGTGTATGCATGCGTTTTTTATTTTTGTTTAAATGTTTGTGTTGCTAGTTTTCTTCAATGCGCATGCCAATAATCATTCGATAATTCGATGGCTGGTGTATGGTATGGAATGCATTGAATGGTATTAAATGCATTGAATGGTATGGAATGCATCGAATGGTATGGAATGCATCGAATGGTATGGAATGCATCGAATGGTATGGAATGCATTGAATGGTATGGAATGCATCGAATGGTATGGAATGCATCGAATGGTATGGAATGCATCGAATGGTATGGAATGCATCGAATGGTATGGAATGCATTGAATGGTATGGAATGCATCGAATGGTATGGAATGCATCGAATGGTATGGAATGCATCGAATGGTATGGAATGCATCGAATGGTATGGAATGCATCGAATGGTATGGAATGCATCGAATGGTCTTCAAAACGTTGAAACAATGCGATGCCATTCGTCGACGTTCATTTGTTGATGGTAGTGCACGAATGTTTGCATCGACAATCTCATCGAACACTATTTGAAGCGTCAGTGGATGCTTCTTACAAAAATGATTCCTTCCTACCAATGAATGCACGGTACAGACTGTATAATAAATGAAACGGCTGAGTTGTCCGTATTCACTGCATTGGTTCTTCCAGTCTACATTTGTATGAATTTCCTTGCATTTTGGGATATCTTGCTGACAAACTCTTGCATAATAAAACGAAATATTTTTAGAGTTTTTAAATTGTTTTTTAGATTGTTTTAGATTTTAAATTGTTTTTTTAATAGTTTTTAAATTTAAAAAATTAAACTTAAATTTTTTAAATTTAAGTTTTTAAATATTTTAAAGTTTATAATGTTATAATTTTATTCAAATTGTCGTTTAACAATCAATTGCTACTTTTCAAACTTTTATACCAAATGGAGGAAAATAACTTGGGTTAGTCAATTAATATTTTCTTAAATTCGATGTCGATTATTTTCATATCAAAATAATTTCATTGAACTTACCAACGTGAACATTTTTAGAGATTCCCGGTCCCATCCAGCAGAAGTATGGTCATTTGAAAGGCACGTTGCATTCCATCAACATTGTTCTGGAATCGCCTGGATCTAGCTTGGGATTGATTCTGGCGGGAAACAAAAATTTGGATCAGATGAACACCTTCGTGGCTGCAATCCAGAAGGAATCTGCGGCTGAAAACGATGGCAGACTGCAACCTGGAGATGAACTTCTTGAGGTTCATCCTAGGGCTTTTCTGTTCAAATATTTTAAATATTTTTAGAAATTATATGCTTTTAATTGTGAAATTTTTTTGTTGATGCTTACAAAAATAAATAATAAATATTTATTTAATTAGTTCAACAGTAGCAAACGTATTTTTTTTAACTTTTTTATAATCTGTGATGTAAGCAAAAGTTTATAATAACTGATCAACCGAATTTCTAGATAAACGGTCATGTTGTCCATGAGAGGAGTCACCTGAACGCATCTTACATCATCAAATCTATATCTTCGCCAGACATCAATATCGTCTTTCTCAGGTTCTCCCACAAATCATCAGTCATTTTCTAACATCCCAACATATTTTTATTGAACAGCAAATTTAGCTATATCTCTTATTCAGCAGTTTTTTGAATTTTGAGTGATAAGATGTAACTCCAGTTTATCAGATATTTGTTGAATCTTTGTACTAAAACATGCAAATAAAACTGAAAATTTTTGAAATACTTGAATGATTACACGATTTAGGTTAATTTGATATGAGTCATCAACAAGTTTGCTGAATATTTGAGTCTTATTCAAGTAGGCAAGATGCCCTACTCTAAAATTGAAACGCTAAATCTTTTTTTTCAATTATGTTTAATGTTCAAATGAAACGAAACAAGATTTATTCTGTAGCCAAAAACAGATAATGCTACAAGGTCGACCAGTATAAAATTTCAGGTATTTGTATAAAATATTTTTAAGATCTCCGGAGAACAAGGAGAAGATGGCGTTGAATCCAAAAAGTCCATTGTTACAGTCGAAAATATTGGTTAGCCAGTATTTCCTCAATATTTTGTCCGTCCATGATGTTAAAAAATAATTTGGTTGTTCAGTAAAAATGATTTATCATTCTTTGGGTTAGTGTTTATAAAGTTTAAAGTTTCAAAGATTTTTCCCATTTGGATTTTTAATACCAATTTACTCAGCAGGCTCCCAAATCAGTTTTATCGATTAAAAAACGGTAAATACAGACAAGTTTATATTGACGTTAAAAAGAACAAAACTTATGATCGTTTATATCTTGTCAAAAACATGCTCCAATTTTTCTTTTTTATTTCATCGACAGCAAATAGCATTTCCATTGTTTGTTTCTTCACAGGACAAACCAAGATTAAGCTTGGGAAACATCGGGAAAGAAAATGTGGACGATTCCTCCATGCTTCTAAAGGTGAAAAAGGAAGATATAAAAAAAGCCAAAAGTTCAGAATATCTTCATGTTCCGGTTGGTTAAGTCTAATTAAGTTTATTTCTATTTATTAACTTTGCATATCTAGTTAACCTGTTCAGTTCTACCTACTTCGATATTTTGCATTGTCCTACACATTTAAACAGCTATCGTTTAGCAATTTTGTACTTTAAATTTGTGCATCGGTTTGAAGTTAATTGAACTGTAACTCGTCGAAAACTACGTCACCGAAATTTACTCGCAGGGTGTTTTGCCGTTCACCATTCCTCCACTGTTGAGTGCGAGTGAATCAAGCCACCACAGCTTTACCACGCTAGCCACATCTTCGAATGAATCCTTGAACGCCAGGAGGGGTTCAAATGATTTTGTCAATGGTGCGTTATTATGGAATGGTTCTTTTGTTAGCTTGTGTTTACTTCGTTTGTATATGACGTACGAACACAAAACCACATTATATTATTGGACCGCATACATGATTTGTATACTTACTTGCTTTAAAATAAATGAGTAATGGGATGTTATATTCTAATGATTGAATGAATGGTACTAAATGAATAACACGTCAAACACATACACACGACATTACAATCACGGACGAATGAAGCAAACGCATCGGTCGGCAGCAGACGAGGAAGCAGAGTTTCTCTGACGAACGAACTGGAAGATTTGAAACAGTACGATAATCTGGAAACCATCGAACTTTCCAGGGAGAACAATGAGCTTGGAATCAGCATCATTGGCGGCAGTGATACGTTATTGGTGAACATCTCCAGTTGTCAGTTGTTTCAGACACATACATATCACACTCTGCACTTAGATAACAATGAAGCTTGCATACATGAATTCGTACACGCAAATACACCGTACACTAGCACATGCCAGCATAACGTTTTTTTTTTACTTGTAAACTCACACACCCATTCGGAACGCACGACCACAAAATATTAATGAGCCGTACACATAATTTGTATACCTACTTGCTTAAAAATGAACGAGTAAACGAAGAACCACACACAAATGCAAACTGTAGGGAGCCATTGTGGTGAATGACATATACAAGAACGGGGCAGCCGATAAAGATGGCAGGTTGAAGGTGGGAGACACCATTTTAAAGGTAGTTTCACGTTTGTTTGAATCTTATTTAAATTTCTTCCATATTTGTAAGCACCAATTTATATGCACCTTTCCGCTCACAAGCAGCATTCAAATGTTTTCTAAAATG
Organism: Helobdella robusta; assembly: GCF_000326865.2. Taxonomy (NCBI): domain Eukaryota; kingdom Metazoa; phylum Annelida; class Clitellata; order Rhynchobdellida; family Glossiphoniidae; genus Helobdella; species Helobdella robusta. The sequence continues at coordinate 2,370,491 of NW_008705398.1, read as the reverse complement.
CTAAGGTGAATGGCACAAACACCGAACTAGTAACTCGAGAGATGGCCATGACCTTGCTGCGCCAGGGTCCGGGGAAGGTGGTCCTGATGGTCAGCCACTTCAAAGGGAACGACCAAGCCATTAAGGATGAGTATTATGATTACTTGAAGATTGACCTGCACAAGAAGCCAGGTCAGAGCATCGGGATCACCATCATCGGCAAGCACCAGGACTCGGACGTTCATATTTGCGATCTGGTTGGTCTTTGTTTCTTTTGTTCTCTGGAACTTAGTAACATTAAAATAAATTAAAGAATAATTTTGTATAATTTTTTAAAAATAGTTGAAATGTTCATAAAGTAAATAAAAATTTACTAATGTAAAATAAAAAATGCAGAAATCACATACATACACTATGATGTAGTGAAACCGGTTATATTAAAGATAAAAAGTTAGAAATGGTCTTTGTTTATTAAGCAAATTCTATATTGCTAGAGGAAGCTGCAAGTTTTATTGCAAATTTTACATTGGGTGCATGTTGAACCAAATTAACAAATATGTTTAATGTGGGCTTGCAGCTGCAGCACTGAAAGCCTTCACCTTGACTCCTTGGCTGCTGATTATCGTCAGATAAGAACTTGAAACTGTTGAAAATTTTGTTGAAAACTACGAATCATTTAATTCTCTCTTTTGAATTATCCCTTGAAACGCCTGCAGGTTAAAGGGGGCTTGGCGGAAGCAGATGGTCGTTTGAAGCCTGGCGATCAAATTTTGATGATAAACAAGCAAACATTCAAAGGCCAAGCTGCAGCGGCTGAACTTCTCAAGGTTCGTTTCTTTATAACGGCAAGTTCTCTCACAATAAATAGGAGTAGTACTTATAACAACCGAATGTGTTACTTATGGAGAAGATGGACACAAGTCCATACAAAAATGCCGTTCTGTTTTATATAAGATAGCTATTTTGTAACCGGGCTCGCTATGACGAACCTCAACTGCATTCATAATTATAAATATAGTATCGTAGATAAAGGCAAGGATTAATAACTATTCGTGAGACATGAACGTAGTAATCATTTCCCCACTAGCAATGTCTTTTTATTTCTTTATTCGACTGTTGCAATTATGAACACTGCAGACAGCAAAAGGCATCACGCTGTTGGACGTGAGGAGGCTGAAAAATGACAAGTCATCATCCCGTCTCAGTGACTCTGGTTCCAACATTCCTGACAAACTCGCCAGACGTATGTTGACCGGTTCCCTCCATTCGTTCATGTATCTTAAGGCGTTCAATTTTCTGCATTTCAGCTGGCAAATATTTTCATTCTTTAGAACGAATTATTTACTATTTGAGTGAATCAAAATTTTAATAAATTTTCTTCCTATACACTTACTTCTACGAAGGTTTTTAAATGTTGTCAACCTAGTTGTTGTCATTGTTTCATTGATTGACACCTCAGTCACAGACCTCCAATGATTGCAGCACATTTCGTTTTTTATGTTTAACATAATGTTTCGGCTTATTTCAATTAATATGCATGTTAACGTCATTAATATTCCGAATCAATTTTGTTATCTACGATTTATTACTAAATTATAATAAATGGTTTGAACATAGAACTTAGCACCAAATGAAAATATTAACAACCCCGAGTTTGTGAACAGTTTTAGTTATCGTAGCGTCGCAAATTATAAAATTTCATCAATACAACACAAAAATTGATGATTGCTTGATTAAATTGATTGATTGAATTGATTGCTTGATTAAATTGATTGATTGAATTGATTAAATTGATTGATTGAATTGATTGATTGAATTGATTGATTGATTGACTGATTGATTGATTGATTGATTGATTGATTGATTGATTGATTGATTGATTGATTGATTGATTGATTGATTGATTGATTGATTGATTGATTGATTGATTGATTGATTGATTGATTGATTGATTGGCTAATGATGGATAGCTATTCACTGGTACAGAATAAAACAATAACTGGCATAGCAATTGTTCTGAAGTTAATTAAATGTGCTCAGGACATCCGAACGCCAACCTAATAAACGTGAAACTGACACGTTTTGAAAGAGGGCTGATCATGTTGGATCTGGAAAGCGAGGAACTTGGTGCTTTCGAACAAGGATTTCAACAAACCTCTATTAAGAACATCAGCGGACATGAAGCCACCTCCAGAAGATTTCATGTTACCCTCTTTTTTATATTATCAAGTTATAATAATATTTTGCCGAATATTTAACAGCAATGGTAGTTTGAAATTGTTACGAACGAAGTCACGTGATTGCAGGTGAACGACTACATATTGAGCGTGAACGAGCAGACGACTGATTGCATGTCGGCCAGTGACGTCATACGATGCATTCAAGGGGCACATGATGACGTCACTCTGGAAGTGTTGCGAGGTGGCTGATGACGATTCTTACTTCTATAAACTTTTAAAGTTTTTTCTAATTGTTCATAATTTTCGTTAAATGTTGGACTTTTCAGTCAACTGCTCTTTGTCATTTTTTAACAATAATAAACCGGCTGTCGTTTTGGAATTCATTACTATCATTACAACTCACAAAGATTTCTTCCTATCTATAAAATGCTCACAAGTCTGCAAGCACCCTCAACTGTCTCTCCTCTCATTTAACTCATTGACGTTGTGCGGTTTCTCATCATAAATTTCATCATTTTATAGAATCAACGCAGAAACAGGACACGAAAAAATCAAAGCAGGCATTTGGTTTCCACCACGCTAATTACAACAGGTATTTCTGAAATCCACATTCAACTTGATCATTCAACTTAAGCTTGTATTATTTTATTATTATTCATTATTCATTTTATAATAAACTAACTGTGCGTCCCGACGCATCATTTCGCCAAACTAATGCGTAGACTCAGTTGTTCAGACCGGCATGTATAATTGTGTATTTAATATGCATTATAGCTTGACTGGTGAATTATTGTTAGCAATAGATTGTTTCGCGTCAAATGGTCATTTTTTCATACAACCGCTCAATAATAATCTTTCAGATCAATAACAAGTTTGACATTGGTCTATCTATACTCTCTATAGTCAGATATTTCTACGTATATTTATTACTTCTTTAAAGTTTAGCGAAGATATTTCAAACTCAGTTGTTGTCTAGACCATATTCGGGGAATGACGTTGATAGCGAGCTTGCTGTACATTGCTCAGTGCTGAATAGTTGACAGATTGAAGGCAGCGCCATATTCGACGAGGATTGTCTATAGAACCATATCAAGGTGGAAAACACTATGTTTTTTGTATCTATCACATCTGGCCTCATTGTGTGATACCTCGGAATAATTAGCCAAACGTTGTTGCGTTTTCTCTTCATTTTACAATCCGAGCGATGCTTGTGATGAATTGTGGGGCTGGGTAGAAAAAACTGAAAAATTTGCATCATAGCTAACAACAAACGAATATTAGAAGCTATCAAGAAATTTAATATGATATCAAATATTCATTTATTTAAATTCACTCCTAAACGTTTTTAGAACAAATAAAAATACTAATCGATAAAATTTAAAAACTCATTCGGTCGGAGATTTCCCCCGGTAGCATGCGAGCAAAATGGTCGCACATTCCGTCGAACTAATCACTGCACTATAAAAAAAAATATTAATATCGGTAATATAGCATTATGAAGAATCACAATCGCAACATAAACGATTACCTTATTGATTGTACCCGTCATTAAGAAACTTTAAAATTTTTAAAAATGAACATCATTTCATGACATGCGCAGGGAGAGGCCAGGCAGCGATGGGCGCCAGAATAACGCGGAGGACCGCATAAAGATCGTGACGCTGGACAGAGGGGCTGATGGATACGGCTTCACCATCGTTGGAGGGTCGGAGAAAAATCTTCCGATCTACGTAAAAAATATTTTTGAAGGCGGTCCGGCACACAGGGATGGGCGCTTGAAGAAGGGAGACATCCTGGCAGCGGTCAATGGAGAGTCGTTGCACGGTTTGAAGCATCATGAAGCGCTCAACTTGTTGAAACTGCAAAACAAAACTATCATATTGATGGTCATCGAAAGATGAGTGCCAGCATTCACGATAATTGGAGTTAATAGATTTGTTTATTTCTAAATTTTAATATATTCGTGATAATTTTTGAAATTATTGACTCAATGATGATTTTTTACTTGAAACTGTCGGTAGGTGTCACGAATTTCACGTAATTGTTTGTCACCGTTTTATGCACATTCCGTTTATACACACCCTTCGTTTGGATATAATTTCTTTAACATATGCATGCATAACTTTTAAATTTATTTCTGGTTAATAACTTTGCTACGACATTCCAGAACTTGTACATTAACGCTGATTACTCCGCCATTTAATTATCATTTATGTTAATTATTCTATGTTGATTATTAATTATTCTCCAAATGATCGTTGCCCTCAACTCTTCTGATCAATGTGAACTTTCGACGGATTACTCAGATTTAGCGAGTTTCAAGATCATTACACTGTCAATTAATTTAATTATATAATTTTAGCTTTATTTTTTTAATTTAAACACCTTTCAAATTATTTGATTTACAATTGATAAATAAAACTAAACCCACGATTTTTCATTTACTATATTTATTGAACTAATTACAAAATTAACAAATAATTTACAAATAAATTAATTAATTAATTAACAAATTATGAATTAGTTGCAACGGTCCTAAGAATCAAGTCCATGCCATCAACTTGTAACGTTTTGAATTCTCGCGGAAAGCAGTCGAGCACCATGATATCTTTGCAGCTGTTCTTCAACTCAGCCAGGTATCCGAACCAATATATCACCAGTCCCGTTCCAAATCTGGATTAATTATTTGTTAAGTTTTATTAAAACGTCACTGACAGTTACATGGAAGAGACCAGATGTGGAGTGTTGCGTTGGTGTAGTGGTTAAGGTGTCTGGCCCTGCTGTTGCAGTGACGGGGTTCGAATTAAAAAAAATTCCCGCATTCAACGTCTGATGGGCTGATTCGTGTATATTTGCATGCATTGTGTTGATACCTCCGAGAAGTAAAGGTCTGATACACTCTTCTTAGGTTCAGCACGCCACAAAAACCGCACACGAATACGTGCAAAACGACGCACCACACACGAAGCATGTGATGGGCGGGGATGTTTTTGTCATATAACCGAATCGAACCCGGTCACTGCACGCACTGCGAAACAGCACCAGGCGACCTTAACCACTAGGCCATCAAAACACCAAATAATGAAGATGGAATTTAAAAAAAAATAAGAATGACCTGTTTGTGTAGCAGTTCAATTGTTCCTTCACGTACTTCTCATGAGATGGCACGTCGCCAAATAAGGCCTTCGATTCAATCCAGTTCACTATATGTCCATTCACGGCTGGAGAACATTTCATCTAATCATTCATTCAATTAAAATTTAATTATCCATTTATTAATCATACGGGAGAATGTAGCTTCCTCACATGGGGATTGCAAAAGGGGAGATTTTTATCTTGCTGACAAAGCCAAGTAAAAAGGATGTGACTAAATGGGAGAAGGAATGACTAACTGGAATGAAATTTTTTTTACCGAAAAACAAAATGTTTTAAAACTGTATTGTAAAATTGTACGTTTGCACTTTTCAGGCCCTTGAACTCGCTGCAACACAACTTACAACATCACTTGCAAGGTCTATCTTAATTAGTACTTCCAAAATGGATTCCAACTTCCTATCAATGAAATATAGGGCGACGGAACGTTGAAGGTAACATCGAAAAATTCGTTGCAAACAAATTCATATTTAGAAAAAAATTTGTTAACAAAAAGGAGAGAAATGGAAGGAGTGTAAATGCTTTTCTTGGAGCTGGAAGATAATGAGACCTGGCTAGTGAACGGCACGGTAGATATGTAGGAGGAAATTATATATATATGTATATATATGCATGCAATATTCTCCTACATACATCGATGCATATGGAAATTTTAGAATATAGAAGATCCAGCAAATTTATATAAATTATTTTAAAATATTAAAAACAAAGAAAATAAAGTTAGGGTTACAACTTAATAAAAAACAAAAGGGCCAACAACCCTCAACATCAGCCGACAACAGCCAACCAATCAATCACCAGTAAACAAACAACCAACCAATAGGAATCTGCAGAATGGTGTCAGGTGTCTTGTCGTAACCACGTGACCTCATCTGGTACTCATCTGTTGTGTGGCGGGTGATGGTTTGATCAGTTCAACGCTTCCAATTGAGGTCATTATTATCATTAATCAATTGAAATTTCAAACTACATTAACATTAAAGCAAAAAAAAATTGTAAACCTTGGTATGGAACGCCGTGCTCTTGCAATTTGTTCTTCAGAATTGTTTCGTATTCGTGGCCGAGTGACCTTCGAATGCAAAGCACAAAAATGAGTGGGACGGAACATTCATCTTCCATGAATCACGACTTATATACCACCATGATGAGAATAATAACCCAACGAAGCTAAACTGAATCAACCAACAGGTCGACCGATGTCTGCGAGTTAGTTTGCTTTCGTCTCAACGCTATTAAGTGCTTATCTGACTTAATTAGAGGCTATATCATACGTCCCCAGCCTACGTAATACGTGTTTGCGAGTACATACAAGTTAGGGTTATGTGTACATGTGACTTCCAGTTTTACAGAGAAGTATGATTGAACTGCGACGTATAAGCATGGCATGCACAGTGAAGGACACTAGCGAGCTTAAAAGCATTCAACTGCAAATTACTAGCAACTAATAATATTCAGAAACTAAGACTGGATTCGAAGCTGAGCAACAGATTTTATAATGCTACTTTTACAAACCTGAATTAAAACTTGGAAATAAATTACAACCCTTCAAAATATAATTGAAGAACCATGCAAACAACAACACACAACACAAAAACAAATATAATAACAAAGAACAACACAACAACACAGAACAGCACCAAACAAACACTCTACTAACATCTTTATCGACTCAGCAACAGGTCCATAGAAATCATCCACAGTGGCACACTTGAAAATTTGTTTTTGAATAAAATTAAATAAATATTGGTTGGAAAACAGATTGCAGCCTCAGTGAGCAATTAATGCAATCCATTTTGATCTAAAATTTTCAAGCTGGAGAATTATAAAAACTTAGAAAACTTAATATTAATTGAAGTTCAACCCGAATATCAAGAAATCATCCGGTAAAACAATACTGCAACTTAAAATTCCTAACATCACATAACTTGAAGACTGTCTCTTAACTAATAAAACAAACTTTGAACCCTAAGTAGGTGTAGGATTCTTGCATACATGAAAAATTAAATAATATGAAGCATGTCTGAACACTTCATGAGACTACCATTGCAAAAACAACACAACAACATCACAACACAACAACATCACAACACAGCAACACAAAACCATCACAACAACACAATAACAACACAACAGTACAACAACGCAACAGCATCACAAAAACACTACATCACAGCACAACAACACAACATCACAGCAACTCAAAAACATCCCAACGACACAATAACAACACAACAGCATCACAACAACAACACAACAGCAACTGACCCATGAAACATCCCTGGCGAGAGCTTCGTCTTCCAGCAGGTCCGGGTTCCTCATTGCAGAGTTCACGTCTGATTTTGAAGCTGGAATAACAAAAAATTTAAATCCGTCATCACATTTATCAAACTCAACAACGATCTCATGGAGTGCAATTAATTTATATGGTGACATCTGGTTTAGTGAATAAACTTTGTGGTTGTTCAGTCTTAGATTGATACATCTTGCAACCATCTCGCAACCATTTTGCAACCAGTGTCTGAGTAGGAACTATTTAAGGGACTCGGAGTCAGATGGATATTTTTCATCCGACTCCAACACCCTGCTCGTAACGTGTTGTTGCAATGATGTGATACCATCAACGTTTCAACAATATCATTCTATGAGCAAGAGCAAATGAAACATACCAAATGACTTCTGGAAAAGATAACAAAGATTTACCAAAATAAAAAGTTGAATAAAAAATAAATTATACAAAATAATGAAATAAACAAAAGGGGAGCTTACGACTCTTGCCATCAAATTTGCTGATGGCCAGGTGTCTCTCCACGATGATCTTGGCCATCAAGAAGGGTGACAGGCCCACCTGGATTCAATTGAATTCATTCAATCAATCATCTCATGGGAAAAAACATGCAATCGTCTCACACAAACAATTGTCGATACGATTAATCAGAGTTTAAATTTAATCCTTGAGGATTTGAATAAACAGATAGTAATTGTAATAACTAGATATGCGAGTAAAAATTATTCATTTAGGTGAAAGCCCAATAGTCCAAACATTTAAGCGTTTGAAAATGTTGAATAAATGGAAAAATTTTTTGATAAATGGACGAATGAATGAATGAATGAGAAAGAAATAACTTGGTAGGCCATATTTTGCAGAACACATGTCTTCTGAGCACCCTCCTTGAATTCTAAATAACTTCAATGATTATTATTTATGTTAGTAATTAGTTGATGAATGGATGAAAAATAAAAGTGTAGCTGTCGTTGTAAGATATTTTAAATAACTTGGAAATAATCAAATGTGAAATAATAAAATAGAAATTTGTGAGCAGAAGTTATCTCCAAATTTATTAATTGTTGAGAAGTGATGATGAAACTACAACATTGAGCACTTAAAATTTGTCTGAGACCGATGAAGAAGATATCAAAGGAGTGAATGATGCAAGTCACATGAAGCCAATGTTATAATGTTAATTGCTGAATAACTCTAGAATGTTTATCGAAATTTTTTTTTCAAGAAATTTAAACTTAACAAAACTAAATTTTATAAAAACTAAACCGTAAAATAAAATAAATATAAAAAAATTAAAAAAATAAATAAATATACACTCGAGTTTTTAAGATAAATAGATTATCAGATCCATTACAAACAAGAAACGAATCATGACTTTGGTGTTATCTTTACTTATTTTTTATATTTCCTAGGTACAAACACTCGTTCATTCAATCAAACAACTGAGTCTGAAAGAAGGAAAATAAGATTAGAAAATGTCAAGTTGGCCCCACCCTGTTCAATTGTGGTCAGTTGTGAGCCAATAATTTAAAAAATATTCAAAAACTGAACAAAAATTTATTCAGATAATTAATAAAAATGAAAAACAAAATTTTTTTACAACAGTCAACATTTCCCACAACAAGACAACACAAAACAGAAGAAAACATACTTTAAGTAATATTCATTGGTCTTCTCCAGTGAAGTATGCAGATGGTGGGTCATCTTCATCTTCTTCTGCGGACGCCAGAGGAACAGAAATATTATTTTCAAAACAATTAAACATAAATAAATAAATAAATGTTAGATGTATTACCAATAACAATTTTAATATTTAATTAAATTAATTGTACATAACACAGTGGCGTTTAAGTTATAAGTGCTTGTCCTAAATAAATTATTTTTCACAAATTCAATAATTCATTTAATTAGATTAAAAATTATTATGTCAAAAATTTAAAAAATGCAATCAGACTTGGAACTCCTGGTTGAAGATGCTGTAAAACGTGTGCCTGGAGTGTCTGTATTTTTGAAGGTACAAAAAGTTAAATGAAATAAATATCCCATGATTTGGTTTGCTTAATAAAATTTCATCCTAATCCTTATAAATGACTTTTCTATAAAAGTACAAAATGAACATAACAATAAATTAGATATTCTGTTAATAATGAATAAAAATTACTGAGATGTCTGCCGTACACAGTAGCTTATGAGGGTCGATGCATCACATTACAATTTCATTACAATGTAATGATATAATGATTACATGATATGAGGTAGAAATAAATAAAATAATTATAAATACTTATTTTAAATTTTAGTAACAAAAATTGGCTTTTTTGCATATTATTACAATTACATTTATTACTCTTCTTATGTCTTGTGAAAACATTAAATAACGATTTTAAACAATCTTTTTTTATCATTTTATCAAATTAGTTAGTACAAGTACTGCTTCTTACAAATACAAACAAATTAAATATTAATAAATAAACTTTATTTATAAAGTAAAACATAATAAAATTAAAATAAAAACATCTGATCAGGATTACGGAAAAATAAATGGCGGATGGAGAGAGGAGATGGACGAACCCTGGATGCAAGATGAGCAGGTCCTCAATGCACTTCTGCACGTTGTGGAAATTCGAATGAACGAAAGTCAACAATTCTTTGTAAACACTTCGTTCCATCGTTAGAAATTGTAAAGTATAAAATTTTAATTTAAATATATTATTATTACTAAAAGTTAAAAACTTAAAAATCAATTTCAATCAAAAGTGAATATTAAATTAATTAATTAAATTAATTAAATAAAATCTTTATTTAAAACAATTTAAACTCAAAAATTAAAATTGAACTTAAATCGCAAACGTTTCATGCAAACGCAACAAACAGCAACACGAAAACCGCGGTACTTGAATGAAGCGTTAATATAAATAAACTTTTGTTTTCCAAAGACATAATATTTTTAATAATAGTTGTGTAATATCTTTGTTCAAAACAAACATTTCTTGATTTTTTAGTTCTTGCATACAGTCGTTAAATTCTGATATTTATATACAAATTGCTAAATTTTATTAGACGGTGTATCGTATTCAATCATTCAATCAATCAACAATCAATCAATCAATCGGTCGGTCGGTCGGTCGATCGGTCAGTCAGTCAGTCAGTCAGTTAAACAGTCAGTCAATCAATCAATCAATCTGTTGAACATCGCGGAAATAGCGCTTTATAAGCTAATTGATTGATTGATTGATTGATTGATTGATTGATTGATTGATTGATTGATTGATTGAATCAATCAATCAATCAAGCAATCAATCAATCAATCAATCATTCAGTCAGTTAGTCAGTCAGTCAGTCAGTCATTCAGTCAGTCAGTCAGTCAGTCAGTCAGTTAGTCAGTCAGTCAGTCAGTCAGTCAGTTAGTCAGTCAGTCAGTCAGTCAGTCAGTCAGTCAGTCAGTCATCAATCAATCAATTAGTTTGTAAAGTGCTATTTCCGCGATTTCCACGGCGTTCCTCGATAAATTTTGCAAACAGATGGGTTTTGAGATCTGCTCTAAACTTTGTAAGGGTTAGAGAAATAGCCAGAGAAGAAGGTAGAAAGTTCCAAAAAAAAGGGAACTTTCTATTATTAAATTTTAAGTCTGTCCAGCACATACAAAAACATTTGCTTCTTTGATTTTTAATTTTTTGATCTTTTTCGTTCTAATTCTGAAGTTACGTACATGTTTGCTTATTATTCACAGAATAATCGTTCATTAAATTAGTTGATTTTCATTTGCCAATTTTTTTCTGTGATATTGATAAATTTACTTTTTTTTTATAGCCTCACATATAGTTTATATATATTAGATATATATTTTTTATTTTGAATTTATACAACAACGACTGACACTTTGAGGTGGTTTTATAAATCATTTGTAACTAGCGAGTAAAAAAATATAAAAATGTTTTATTTTGCTTGGCCACGTATAAATGTGGTTTTAGACAAATCTTTTCTTTAAATTGTTCTATTTGTTATTATCACAGTTCAATGCGACGTCATTTAAAAATAAGTTTTAAGAATTCGTTTCATTATTTGGAAAATAGATTGAAATATTATTTTTTTTATGCAATTTAACTAAATTTTGAACGAATATATTAAAAAAATTTTAAACGAGTTAAATTTGAGCTTCATTGTGACTCGCCGATAAAGTTTCCATATTAATTGTTAAGTTTAGTAATCACCATAAAATGGATAAAATGTCCAAATCTGAATACAGAGACAATTTCACGTGCAACGAACTTTCATACACCAAGTCCAACCCTCCCGACTGCCAGTGTGCAAAGTACTGAACAACGTTATGTTTCATAAAATTTTAATTTCCCGAGTTAACTTTTAATTTCATAAAGAATAAATTAATAAAACAAGAATGTTCCAGTTTTATTACTAAAAAAATTACCTGGCTTGAGTCAATCAAATGAGAGTTAAGATTGTTTGACTGAACAGATGAGAGCAACTGTGTAAATTTTCAATAAATAAATAAAGTGGCCTTTAATTTAATTTTTATTGATATATTACATCGATAAATTTGCTCAAGTCGATATGTCACCAGTAACGTGTGTTTCCATCAGTTACACCACGCACAGATATGTTGCCAAGTGGCCCTGCCAAGCAGTTGAGAAGAGATCGTGCGACTTTGGGAAAGGTTACCCAGAGACCCTGCGATCGATTGCTGACAAGTACAGAGTGAGTGTCGAGAGAGAAAAAAGCAGAGCTTTTGAAATTATGAAGAAACTCAAAAAACCTGTTTGCAATGCTGGAAATATTCGTTGTCACGTACCAAGTTGGTTGAGTTTTTAAGGAATTTAGGTCTATGTAAAATAGTTAAATTGTACTTGCATTGTCGCTATGTTATTTGAAAATTAAATTGAATTTTGCATTACTAAAAAATTTGAAATCATTTTAGTAAACCTATAAATTAAGTTGAATTACCAAAAAAAACTAAAACGGTTCTGACATTTTTTCAGCCACAAACATCCCACGGTTGAGATGTTCTTTGTGTAAAAATGTTGTCTGCCACGTAGACCAAAACAATGAGTGCATATGTGAAGACCAGCCAAAACTCACTTCAGATGACCCAAAGGACACCCAAAAATCGAGAGAAAAAATGCAAATTCCTTTTTTTAAACAGCCCGCCAAATGTCGTCCTGTGGATGAATGGGAAAAAGAGGAAATTGAATGTGGACCACACGGCTCCATGCTTTTGTATCCTAAAAAGATAAAAATAACGAAAGATCGAGAAGACAACAAAAACCTACAACAACAATTGCTGCACATCTATCGTTCACAGCTGCAAACTTCTCAAAAATTGTTGCACATAAAGAAGATGCAGCATCAGCACAGTTTTCTCTTTCCACAAGGTCAAGAGTTCATTGATGATGTCAAACAGCAACTGGAATCACCGCCAACCAATTTGAAAGAAAAAATTAATCAACTGAACAGGGAGCTGATGAGAACTAACATAACCAAACTAGAGTACCACATCCTGCGGCAGAAGATCATGCAACTCATTCAGGAAGACGTGGAAAAGTGCAGAGTGCAACTTCAACCTAACAAATCAAAAGAACTTATTACTAAGAGGTTTTGAATGTTGCTTTGTTATTTCGTAACTACAATTTTGTTATTTTTTTTGTTTGTCTGCTAGTTTAAACTTAAAAATATTTACTTTGTAAACAATCATTTTTTAAATACATTAACCACGTCTTCACAAATTTAATTGCACACTACATACGTAACGAAATATATTTTCAATCTGAATATTAATATTGTTGAAAATAGTATTTTTGTTACTGGCTTCATTTTATTTTAGGTTTGGGCGAAAGTGTCACGAATCTGAAAGAAAAAAATTTGCAAAGTCATGCTTTAGATGCCAGGAACTTTTGAAAGAGCTGAACATGCTGAAAAGCATGGAATGCAGGCACATAAATAAACCGACTTTTTTTTGTAAAAACATTTTTAAACAACAACTTCTTGAAAACGAAAAGCAGTTGATGGCGCAAATGCAAGAGCAACATCATCATGATCTCCGTCAAATCAAATACGTGGGCGACAAGGAACAACAAAAGTTACAAATTCCCAATGTTTGTTTTAATCAAACTCCAAAAGGTTGTGCTATTTTTTGAAACCTTTTTAATTTTCATAAATTTTCATTTTTTTTTATAACTGCTATTCTATAACTGCTGAGTATCAAATGTTAACTTTAAAAATACCTGAGCTGTAATGCATTGATCATATACATATACGTAATCATGCATAGAAGGAGGGAAGTACAACGACAAAGAAATAACCTGTTGTCCTGCCTCTCCACCTAATCCTCCACTTTTGCAACAGTACGTTTATGGATGCCCAAAGAAACCCCAAGAACAACAACAAAATCAGCCGTGCAGTTGCAACGCTGAAACTCAGCAGAAACAACTTCAACCAAAAACTTGCAGCAGTTGTAATCCAATGATGAACGTTGTTCGAGAATACTCCAGAATGAAACAAAGGGAACCCTACCACGAATGCTCCCAACACATTCTGAATGATGACTCCTTTGTCAACTTTCTGGTCACGGCACCAGACATTCACAAACTGAGGTACATGGAGAACAACTATATGTGCAGAGATGATTGGTACACTGTGTGCTAGCTGTAAATGTTTTCACGCCAATCTTAAACAATGAATAAATTTATCAATGTTTATTGTTCTCGGTGTTGCTTCTTTTTTTGCTTTTATAAAGTGATGTTTTTTCCTTGTTTGACTTTGCGGTTGTAAAAGATTAATTCGAAAAAATTAATTGTTCACTAGAAAATTCGGAAATTAAATTCTATATCTATAAACAGAAATGTTTTTAAATTCACCATTTTGAGCGGTAAAATTTTCAAAAAGGATCAATTAAAATAAATAATTTCAGTAAAGAAACCCGATAAGAATAAGAACAAATAACAAAAAAGTTATTTCGTAAAGTAAAAACACATTATAATTTGATTTTTCTAGTTTAAATTTTTCTTTAAAGTGTCATCTACTTAAATCGATCAATTAATCAATTTTAATATTTTCTTCGGCGTCGAAAGCTGCAAAATATGACCACAAAAAAATCTTCAAACCATGATATTTTATTAGAAGATTACAGAAAGAATTGAATGAACTAATTTAATCAACCGTGATTGCTATCACTCTTAAAACCTCAAACTCAATTTTAAGGGGAAAATTTTAACATTCTGGCTCTACCTTCAGCTTTCGCACAAATCAAAAGATATAAAACTGTAGACCTAAAATTTTTGGAATCATTGTGTTTAAATACAAATGCTTTGATAATTTTGTCGAAATGGACACTGTTAAAATTTGTGACTGAAAACAATTTATGCGACAGCATGAAAACAACTGGCTAACGTGGGCTCTGGTTTAACGATGTGGAACCAACTCGTTTCATCTCACCTTCACCTTTTTCCGTTGTTGCCGGAAAAAGATCTGATCCAATCTCGGAAAACTGCAGAGAAGGAAGAAAAATCTTCCAGCGCGCGCAACAGGAACAAGTGCAGATCAGCTGTGCCAACTCGACTGCGACTTTATTTTGATTTTTGATTCCCTCCAACCAAATTCGTATAACTTTTACATGTCGCAATTCAATTATTTTTTTTTTAGAATAAAATGAAAAGTAATTTTGCTTAAAATTTTCATCAGTTTTATAAAGAATATCAAGAAATTTATTAACAGATGACAATATTTAAATAATGTGTTTAATTTGTTTAAAAACTGTTATCTGTATCGATCGATGATATAATATGTAAAAAATTAAAATTTACAACTCAATATAATAAGATGTGCGGTTGGGAAAATTGAACTTGATCATTTTCATAACTAGGACACAAAAGTGCTAAAATTAGAATGCATACTGTGTTGGTACGAAAAGGCCAATGCAAATTGGAGTTTAAGTGAGAACAAACTACCAACATTTCAATTTTTCACAATTTTATGATGGATCTGCTTAAAAACGAAATTTTATAACAGATTATTTGCTTGAAAAAGCAAAACTATGTAAAATATAATTAAGTATCTATTTAATTGAAAATGCGAAAATTTGAACACATGCATATGTTTTTTAGTAGTTACTATCTAAAATTAGTCTTCACTCGTTCATTTCTAACTTTATGCTGAATAGAAACATCCAATTCTTTATTTCAATCAAAGAAGCTTCTTATATTTAATTTTACTTTGAAATAATGCAGAGCCACTTGCGGATGTCTACCTGAATACCTCTTGCTTCAGAACGCGTGAAAGAATACTGATAAGGAATTTGTTTCACACTAGGTGGCCCAGCGTTCAACAACATTAAGTATAATCCGTTGACAGACGAACAATCAAACGAACTTATCAGTGTTAAAATGTTTCTTTTGACTGTTTTACGATTTAAAAGAACTAATAATTAAAAAAATTTCATGATTTCAAACGTTTTAATTGCTCGGTACCAAAAAAGATTTTATTTGATAAATAAACTCTTAATTGCTTTTATAGTTTTATTGTTTAATTTGTTAAATCTGGAAAAAAAAGCATTTAAATGATCATCATAAAAAACAAATTAGCTCGGGTATAAAGGGCGTATAAGTTTGGTTGCAAAATGCGCTGGCATCAACTGTCGAAAAATATTTACGATGATTGCCATAAAACGAGACGATACGCTGTCAAAAATCAAGATAAAAAACGAAACCATATCGAGATCTCGATTCAAATAATAATAATACTAAATAATAATAAAATGTCATTTGTAAAGTGCCAGTGTAAGCAACTAAGACGCTAAAGGCGAATCANATGTTTTGAAATAGTCCCTATTAATTACATGAGCAATTATTTTTTCCAT
>NW_008705398.1:2351801-2353956 GCF_000326865.2 Helobdella robusta | reverse complement strand
CGGACTATATTGAAATCTTACAAATAAAATAGAGGAAAGGTAAAGTTTGGAGACAACAGACAACATGAAATATGAATTAATGGCGCAATAAAGAATCACATAAAAGAGAAACACAAAACTAAAATTATTAGACAAATCTTGGATGTTGAAATCTAACATTACAATAACAACCAATATAATTTACGACTAGCCGATTCAATACTCATAGAACAAAGACATCCGATAATAAATATTCAACAACGGGCAACTGGAATTCTTCCTACTAATAAATTTAGAAACAGAGAAATCATCGATAATGAAAACGTGTAAAAGTTGAAGATTGTAAAACTAACTGAATGACAGTTAAGTACACTTCGTTCTTTTTTTATCCGGTAGATGCGTTCCAGGTAAATTCGCATATAAAAGAATCGCACGGAAAAAGACATGTTTATATGCAAAATGATGGATACGTTCCATTCATTACAAAAATCCCATAAAACCTAAATAATGTTTTAAAATACACCAGAAATCGCATAAAAAAGACTTATAAATAATAAGATTTAAATTTTTTTCATCTTATTTTAATAGATGGCACATATGTATGTTAATAACAAAAGCAAAACTTAATATGTTAAAAAAACCTATCAGTGATATTTCAAAAGTATTTATAATTATTGTGCAGTGTTTATAATTTTCATTTAGATAACTGTGCAAATTGTCTGAATATTTTTTACAAAACTTCATTTAAAATCATATTAAGAATGTTTTCATCATTATTCGCTGTCTGATAATGTGCGGACCCGTTCGTGGATTGGTGCAAGATCACTTTCGTAACTTCAAGATAAAATTACGTCATCAGATCAGCATAGAAATGCTTCTTCAGCCTTCCCTTTTAATGCACGTGGTTTTAAAGATCGATTTACAAGCTGCGGTTTGCAGTTTTAACATTCGATCGCCAGAAATAAAGTAACTCGATCTTTAGCAGCTTTAAAACCACTGGCAGTAAAAATGTCAATAAAAGAAAAAAGTTCCAGGTATAAATTTGCATATACCTAAAAAAAATTTTTTTCTTTGTATTGATTGCGTAATAGTAGAGTTTTTCCTAGTTGCTAATCTTATTTGTTTTCAGAAAATGTTAATCACTTAAAAAATTAACTTTTCGAAATTCGAATAAAATTTTTTTTCTTACATCGCATAACTAAAACCGCATAAAAAAAACTGCATAAAAAGAGAATGAAGTGTATTCACTTTGAACAAACAAGGAATCAAGAAAGTAGAGTAGACAAATAGTATATATATATATATAATAAAAAAATTGTTTTTAAAATCTCTGTCACAGTTTTCAAATCACGAAATGGTCTGGCTCCAAAATATTTATCAGATAAACTGAAATTAAAAACGTCGATCGCATCTGGTGTGCGTCTGAGGTCTGACGATTCGAACATTCTTGTGGTTCCTCATAGACAGCTAAAGATTGGATCGCGTGATTTTGCTGTGTCAGGCCCTGTCGTATGGAACGGCTTGCCGTCAGCCCTCAGAATGCCTGGAATGAACATTGCTGAATTTAAAAGACAATTAAAGACATACCTTTTTTCATTATTGTTCATCTCTTTTCATTCTTGCTATTTTGTTATTAATATTAGTTATAATTTGATAGCGTTTGTGAAAACTGCTAACGAACGCTATATTAAGTTTTCTATTAATAATATATATATATATATATATATTTTTACAATATTCTATAAATTCTACCGAATGTAGATACATTCAGTAGAATTTATAGAATATTGTAAAAATTATGGTCTATTACCAACATATATATATATATATATATATATATATATATATTTATATATTTATTTATTTTATTTATTTTCAAAGTTTTATTCATAATCAACAACATATCAAATAAGTGAATAAAAGTTATGAAGTTGAATATGCGGAGACCGAATAAGACTGTTTGTCTTGTGGTGGCCACCGCAGGTAGATACATGAATAGTTAATGAAATAAAATAAGGAAAATAACTGAAGCAGAAAGATAATTGAAGATAAATAAGTAAATGTTCGTGTCATACATATATAGACATATAACTATGTAAATGTTCGCTCAGTACATATATAAACACATAAATGTTTAACCATTCATAAAGACCATTCATCCGCATCATTTGTTCTA